>NC_142499.1:11254167-11506667 GCF_965113065.1 Corylus avellana | reverse complement strand
TTTAGTCCTTTTTTGTTCTATCTACTTTCCAATGTTGGAACCTATTTAAATTCCTTTCCATAGCAAGCAGGTAGTCTTATTTTCAGTCATGCTTTATAAAAAGCATGCACTCATTGTAATTGGAGATCATGAATGAAAATACAAAAAAAGTGAGGTTTGCTTCTTCTATTGGTTCTTCAAAGAACTTGTGAACTTATCAATGATTCTTCCTTGTGGCGTTCAAACTTTATACCTTCGGTTCACGTTTCATTTATAAACGTTGGGTCGAGGGTTGTTACTTGATGTAGGACATGTGTGTCCCCACCTCCAAGAATAAATAGTTTACTATTAATCCTTTCCCTACTAGGAGTATATTTACTTTTCCTATTAGAATTATGTTTACTTTCCCTACTAGGATTATGTTTACTTTCCTACTAAGATTAGATTTCCTTTCTTTACTAGAAGTAGGTTTACTTTTTCTCCAAGGATTTCTCTTCTATAAATAGGCTAGCCTATTATGTAAAACTCAATCAATTGAATTATTATCAAATCAGAGAATTCTCTCTCAAATACTCTGCAGAGTTTTATCCTTCTTTAGCTTGCAGGCTTGTTTTTATCTTTTGGGGTAGAAGACGAAGACGCTTCTCCTTGCAGAATCAAAGACGCCGCTCTTTGATTAGTTACCTTAGTCTTCTGCTACGTCAGTTGTTATCAAAGCAGGCTTTATCCTGATCATGACCAATCAGCGCAATGGCGAAGATTCCCTTAACGACGCTGCTCGTGACAGGGAGGCTCCTTGGAGAGCCGAATTCGAAGAGCTTCGGCAGATCCAGCAAACGATGCAACAGGAGATGCACCAGATGCGGGAGATGATAGAGCGCGTGCACATAGGTCCTAATCGTAATCATAGGGACAATGATGCCCATGATGACGATGGGATCTGAGTGAGGCCTATTCCTCACCATAGACTTGCACCTATAAACTATCCCCCGTCCTATGACGATCTTAGTGACGATGAAGACTTTGCTGAAGGAGTATTCGGACGGGACATTGGGGTAGATTGAAGGGGTGGATTACGTAGAGGAGCCGGTCATGGCAGCGCAGGCTTCAGAGGTTATGAGCGCGATGGAGCTGGCCATATGGGGAATGTCTATGACGGCGCTGGCTACCGGGATACGTATGGAGAGCAACCCAGACGTCAGGATCATGGTAGGGAGGAATCCCACGAATACCAAATGAAGATTGATCTCCCATCATTCTATGGGCATCTTCAAATGAAGATTTCTTAGATTGGGTGATGGAAGTAGAGAGGTTCTTTGATTATATGAGTATTCGTGAGGATCGCAAGGTGAAGTTAGTGGCATACAAGTTCAAGGGAGGAGCTTCTGCTTGGTGGGAAAAATTACAGATTTCCCTAGCCCGACAAGGGAAGGGACCTGTAACTTCATGGTTGAAGATGAAGCGGCTACTCAAGGCACGATTTTTACCACCGAACTTTGAGCAACAGCTATTCCAACAATACCAAGAGTGTTGACAAGGAGGTCGGACCATCCAGGTGTATGTTAATGATTTCTATCGCCTATCTGCTTGAAATGATCTCATGGAGACAAAGGATCAACAAGTTGCAAGGTTTATTGGTGGACTGCGTGTGGCAATACAAGATAAGGTTTCTATGCATCCTGTCTTTACTTTGAACGAGGCAGTTAGTTTGGTAACCCGAGCAGAGAAGCAACTGGAGAAGCCTAGAGCACCAACCTGGGAGCGAAACTCGAGTGATTCGACGAGACCAACACAGGGTCCAGGAAAACAACCTCTAGTCCCGACACTCACACCAAGTCAACCAGTGACTTCCACAGGAAAAGGAGCCAGAAGCAGTTCAAGCACCCTGAGACAACCAGCCAACAATCCATACGCACCGCCCAGTCTAGACAAGTGTTTCAAATGCAACCAACCGGGACATAGGTCGCATCAATGTCCCCGGAGGCAGATGGTAAACTTGATCGAACCCGAGCTAGAGGAAGGGTTCAAGAATGGAGATATTGATACACCCGAGGATGAGGAAAAGGAGTTGGCTGATGCTGATGAGGGAATACCACTTTCCCGATCCTTAGTAATTCAACGTTTACTCTTGACCCCGAGGCAAGAGGATCAATTTCAAAGGCACAAGATTTTTCGTACTCGCTGCACAATCAACCAAAGGGTATGTGATGTGATTATTGATGGTGGTAGCGGGGAGAACGTAGTGTCTAAGGAGATGGTTTCAAAGTTGGGTCTAAAAACTGAGAAGCACCCAGCTCCATATAAGATCGGATAGATCAAGTGGGGAACTGAGACACTAGTAACCGAGAGATGCCGTTTCACATTTTCGATCGGTAAGCATTACTCGGATTCTATTTTGTATGATGTTGTGGAGATGGATGCATGCCACTTAATCCTGGGAAGACCGTGGTAGTTTGACGTGGATGCCCAGCATCAAGGAAGAGCCAATGTCTACACTATCTTTTAGGATGGTCGGAAGATAACATTTCGACCCTTACAAGAAGTCAAAAATTCTACTCAATTCAAGGAAAAGCTGGTCCTCCTATCCACTGGGTCAGAATTTATAGAAGAAGTTAAGGAGGCCCAAGACATCATAGCATTGGTGACCGAGGGAACCCCGGGCTCCGTCTCACAAGAAGTTCCCGAGATAATGCGACTGATGTTAGAAGAATTCCAAGACATCATGCCTAAAGAGATGCCCGAAGGACTGCCGCCCATGAGAGATATCCAACACTATATTGACTTAGTGCCGGGAGCAAGTCTCCCGAACTTGCCACATTATCGAATGAGCCCAAAGGAGAATGCTATTTTGCAAGAGCAAGTAGAGGGGTTAATTCGGAAGGGACACTTGCGAGAGAGTATGAGTCCATGCGCAGTACCGGCCCTACTTGTACCGAAGAAAGATGGGAGTTGGCGAATGTGCGTGGATAGTTGGGCAATAAACAAGATCACGGTCAAGTATCGGTTTCCAATTCCCCGAATAGGTGACATGTTTGATATGCTATCTGGGGCTAAGATTTTTTCGAAGATTGACTTGAGGAGTGGAAATCACCAAATCCGTATACGACCGGGAGATGAGTGGAAAACTGCGTTCAAGACTAAAGAGGGGCTTTATGAGTAGATGGTGATGCCTTTCGGCCTTTCGAATGCACCAAGCACTTTCATGCGACTCATGAATCATGTACTGAAACCTTTTATCAAAAAATTTGTCGTTGTCTATTTTGATGATATTCTTATCTACAGCCGCAACCTGGTGGATCACATGGATCATGTGAGGAAAGTGTTGGAGGTTCTTCGTGAAAATAAGTTGTTTATCAACTTAAAGAAGTGTAGTTTCATGATGGATCAGTTACTCTTCCTCGGATTTGTAGTCGGTGCCGATGGAATCTGAGTGGATGAAGAGAAGGTGAGAGCAATCCGAGAATGGCCCACACCCAAGTCGGTGGAAGAAGTAAGAAGTTTCAATGGGTTAGCAACTTTCTATAGAAGGTTCGTTCGGAATTTTAGCAGTATTGTCGCACCGATCACCGAGTGTATGAAGAAAGGAAAAATCAATTGGGGTGAAGAAGCCGAGCGAAGTTTCTCAATCATCAAAGAAAAACTATGCACAGCACCTGTACTTGCCTTACCTGACATTGACAAGCTGTTTGAAGTTGAATGTGATGCATCAATCGTCAGGATAGGAGCTGTGTTATCTCAAGAAGGGAAGCCCGTAGAATTTTTTAGTGAAAAGCTCGGAGAAGCAAGACAGAAGTGGTCAACATATGAGTTGGAGCTTTATGATGTCTTGAGAGCCCTCAAGGTGTGGGAGCACTACTTGATCCAACGAGAGTTTGTCCTCTATACCGAACATCAAGCATTAAAGTTCATCAATAGTCAAAAGAATTTGAATCGGATGCATGCTCGGTGGGTTTCTTACATCCAACGGTTCACTTTTTCTCTCAAGCATAAGTCGGGGAAACTGAATCGTGTAGCTGACGCTTTAAGCCGCCGAGCTACCCTGCTGATCACCATGAAAGCTGAAGTGACTAGATTCGAGTGCCTAAAGGAGTTATATGAGGAAGATGAAGATTTTGGTGAAACCTGGAAGCATTGCAAGGCGAGGCAACCAATTTTTGAGATACATATTCAGGAGGGGTATTTATTTCGTGGGAATCGGCTGTGCATTCCGAGGAGTTCCTTACGGGAACAAATAATCCGAGAATTACATGATGGAGGTTTGGGTGGTCATCTGGGAAGAGACAAGACTATTGCTCTGGTAGAGGAGCGGTATTACTGGCCGCAACTGAAGAAAGAAGTAAGTAATTTTGTCCAACGATACCAGACTTGTCAGGTCGCCAAGGGGCAAACCCAAAATACAGGATTATACATGCCTCTACCAATACCAGAAGCACCGTGGGAAGATGTATCCATGGATTTTGTATTGGGTCTCCCGAGAACCCAACGAGGAGCAGATTCTATAATGGTAATTGTGGATAGATTTTCCAAAATGGCTCACTTTGTTGCTTGCAAGAAAACATCTGATGTTGTTCAAGTGGCCAATCTATTCTTCCGAGAAGTGGTTCGATTGCATGGAGTCCCAAAGTTTATCACTTCTGACCGAGACACCAAGTTCTTGTCTCACTTTTGGCTAACATTATGGAGGCGGTTCGACACAGCATTGAACTTTAGTAGCACGAACCATCCGCAGACGGACGGGTAGACAGAAGTTGTTAATCGAACTCTAGGTAATTTACTTCGATGTATTGCAGGTGACAAACCGAAGCAGTGGGACCTTGCTTTAGCTCAGGCTGAGTTTGCCTACAATAACATGGTGAATCGGTCTACTGGGAAGGCACCATTTGAAGTTGTCTATGGGAGAACTCTGAGACTTGCAGTAGATCTTGCAGCTTTACCTAAGCTACCAGGTGCAAGTGTGGCAGTGGAGCATTTAGCAGAACGGGTGAAAGTTACCCAAGAGGGAGTTCGTCAGCATCTAGAAGAATCCTATGCTAAGTACAAGACGGCAGCAGACAAGGGTCGGCGATCAAAGAATTTTCAAGAAGGAGATCTTGTGATGGTGTATCTACGCAAGGGGCGACTGCCAACTGGTACCTCTGGAAAGCTGAGGAATAAGAAGTATGGTCCATTCAAGGTACTAAAAAATATTAACGACAATGCATATGTCATCAATCTTCCAAAAGAAATGGCGATATCCTCAACATTCAACGTGGCTGACATTTTTGAATATTTTCCACCAGAGGAGTCAGAACTTAACTCGAGGACGAGTTCCTTTCAAGAAGGGGAGACTAATGTAGGACATGTGTGTCCCCACCTCCAAGAATAAATAGTTTACTATTAATCCTTTCCCTACTAGGAGTATATTTACTTTTCCTATTAGAATTATGTTTACTTTCCCTACTAGGATTATGTTTACTTTCCTACTAAGATTAGATTTCCTTTCTCTACTAGAAGTAGGTTTACTTTTTCTCCTAGGATTTCTCTTCTATAAATAGGCTAGCCTATTATGTAAAACTCAATCAATTGAATTATTATCAAATCAGAGAATTCTCTCTCAAATACTCTGCAGAGTTTTATCCTTCTTTAGCTTGTGGGCTTGTTTTTATCTTTTGGGGCAGAAGACGAA
The DNA here is from genome assembly GCF_965113065.1 of Corylus avellana. NCBI lineage: Eukaryota > Viridiplantae > Streptophyta > Magnoliopsida > Fagales > Betulaceae > Corylus > Corylus avellana. The sequence continues at coordinate 11,501,023 of NC_142499.1, read as the reverse complement.
GACGCTTCTCCTTGCAAAATCAAAGACGCCGCTCTTTGATTAGTTACCTTAGTCTTCCGCTACGTCATTACTTTATACCTTTGGTTCGCGTTTCATTTATAAACGTTGGGTCGGGGTTTTCTATAAAAAAAAAAAAAAAAAAAAAAAAATCTGAATTTTAGCTTTCTTGGGTCCGTATTCCAATATTGTTTGTTGGGTCTCAAAAGCGCGTCGATTGAGGTTCGCATCACCGTGATTCTTGGGTTAATCAACATGGGGAACCGGGAGTATATGCCATGCCCTAGGCCTCATGTGTTTGTCGATTTCCATAGAACATATGCTTTCCTAAGGAACAACTTAGTAAACACCATCCTAAATCCCTTAGAAAAGAAAAGAGTTAGAGTATATGCCATGCCTAATTCGTTGCTTAGGGAAATCTATAGCTTAAGGAGTATACGTCATGCCCTTAGGTTGACAAACATTAGATATGCACAACATGGTCAAAGCATTGGCATATTGTTATATTAGCTAAATATAATTAGTGGTGGATATCAAAGCCCTACCTTTTATTATCATCACTTAAACAATCAATCTTTGTTCTACATAAGAAATTTATTTTTAAATAAAAATTCAGCAATCCTCATGGGAATGATCCTGTACTTGCACCATATACTACTATGTTGACTTTGTGCACTTGCAGGTGAAACGTACAATTATTTACCTATTAATTTAGATAGATATTTGCACAACAGACATATATATTTCTATTCTTACATGGTACATATGTGTGATTGTGTATTGTCCGATTATATACATGTGAGATCCCTAAGATGCATTGTATTTGAGTTATGGTGTGAGTAAGAGAATTATTACACAGAAAATCATAATCAAAGGTCGTTGCAACTTATAAAATTATTGTTCTTAGTCGTAAATGGAACTTAGAACTCCATCTATACTATAAGATGTCAACCTCAACGATCACTCTTAATTAGGAGAAGCAGGTGGGCTTCGGGTTAATATGTTGGTGTAGGAGCGAGGTAGTACCATGCACCGAACGGACTACGTGAGTCATCATTCTTTTATAGTAGTGTCATAAAGAATAATGTATGTGCACGACAACTTATAACAATTACTCTAAATCCTAAGAAGTTCGTGAACTCAGATGTAAAGTGTAGGTTACTTTGATGTATCAAAGAGTGAGATCTTTCTGCGGTCAAAAATCTCGATACGTTGGGTAATCACATATTACATTGTGAGAACACACTTCAAGAAGGAATCTAAATCCTTTTGCCAAAGAACAAAGAGATAAGGAATATTCTCCTTATTTTAGATTTAATTAGAAAAATTATCCTGAAGCTCAGGCCTGAGTGTTTCAGCGGGATATAGTGAAACTTATGTATGTACAATGTGAGATTGATTCTCACAATGTGCATAACGATAATCATGAATTTAAATCGGTTACTCAATGAAAGAGATCATGAACAAAGTGATAGAAGATAAACTTTGGTTTGACTACGAAATGATTCCATGCAGGGCTAATATGTAATAAATAAGTACATCATGATGATTAATTGATTAAATAAAAAATACTTATTAGAGTGCAATCACAATAATTTAGTGAAATTAATTGTGATTAAATAAAGTCGTGTGACATGTCAGGGTAGACATGGTCACAAGCCTATTGGAGCTAATAGTATTTTTTCCTTTAAGTCCCTATTTGAGCTGATGTAAATTGACTATATTTATTTTGGGCCTTAGTGGGAATGGGCTAGGGTTAAAACCCTAGCCCATTTACGTGGGAGTACAATTACGTCCCATGGTTGGTTATGTGGGAGTGGCAAGTCGTAAATATTCTCCCCTTGGTCGTGACTCTACATAGACTAGGATTAGTAATCCCAACCCCACATGTATTCCTTTCATACCTCTCCTAGTATTCTCAAATCCATAAATAGAGGTGCCATTGTGAAGCAAAACTCACTCCTCTCATCCTAGAGAAATACACGGCTATAGGGAAAATTTTCTCTCTAAGTTTTGCTTCTAGTTTTTTATTTCCTCAATTGTTCGAAGATCTTGAAGTTCATCAAGAACATCAAGAAATTCCACAAAAACTTGAAGAACACGATGAACCCAATGAACACAAATGGATGAGCATGGAATCCTACTACGAGTTTGCTGGGAGCGTTGAACAAGGATTGCTCAGTCCTATGCCCTAATGCCTAGTAGAGACCGAATCATCATGTAAGTAACACAAACTTGTGTGTTCAATTTAAATTTAAATCTAGCAATGTTTCTCTTGATGATAAAAGTTCATGGGGACTTATGTTTTTTTTTTTTTTTTCCACCACATAAAAAGAATTTTTTGAATTTTACGCAATAGATCCCAACAATGGGTTTGGCCCAAAGTTAGTCACTTTAGGGTTAGGGTTTTGTCAGTCTATTTAAGTGAACTTTTGTACTCCTATAGGGACAAATGATGATTAATAAAAAAAAACATATATTATCTTTGAGATGCAACTTCTCTTCTCTTTTGGTGGTGAGACTCTACCAAGGCCAGTAAAACTCTGGTTCAACCTATTCTTATCATTATTTTAGTAAGACTCTAAATTAACGTAAGATTTATGTTTAATTTTTATTGTTTTTATCCCATTTGTTGGCAAATTCTTTCTGTCATGCATCAGTTTTATAGTACTATTACGCTGTAAAATAAATGGTACCATCAACAGCCTCAAACATTTCAACAATCTTAGAGCAACTCCAGCAGATTGGCTAAAAGGGAAATATTAGCTAACTTGAGCTAATATTGCCGTTTTTTAACTTCCACCAGAGTAGCTCCATACTAGCTACAATACATTCATTATTATAATGAATAGCAATTTAGTGTTATTCAATGTAGCAGTACGCTAGAGGAATTAAATATTCACTTCAAATGGTTATTTTTTCTTTGTTTATTGTTTTTTTCTCCTTTGATTAAGTATTGGCAAGAATATAATAATAATAAAAAAAAAAAAAAAAGAATGAGAAATATTATTTAAAAGCAAGTAGAGAATAGAATAGAGAATTTGTTGGAGTACGTATAAAAAAAACAATAGCTAAAGTAGATAGTTGTACTTTTTCGGTAGCTATTTTAGCTATTACTGCTCGAGGTGCTCTTACGAATATAATTGGGTTTCTAATGCATCTATAATCTATTATCAAGACGAACTTGAACACTATGTAAATCTCTAAAATTTGCCATTTTTCTTAGGGATTCTACAAACACATTTGTAATTGTCTTTTTTCAATTTCAGTGGACAATGGTCATAGAGGAGATATTCAGATTGTTTAGGGTTTGGAGAAGCACTCAACAATTCATCTTTAACTAATCTAATAAACCATTGAAAAACTTATTGGAACTGGCGTTCAAAAGTCCAATTGACTAGATGATATTTTGATTATATTTGAATAATATTGCTTATTCTCTAATTTTATTATTGAACATTGCGCATATACATATACATTAATGATTTATACGGTATGTATATATATATATATATATATATGTGTGTGTGTGTGTGTGTGTGTGTGTGTGTGTGTATTGTCATGCTATATATGCGTAAAGACCTTAAGTTGCATTGTATATAACTTTAGTGTGAGTAACAAAGTTATCATATAGAAGATCTTGATCATAGGTCCTTGCAACTTATAAATAATTAAACGAAGCTTTACTTTAGACCCTTGAACTACTGCATGTTTTGAGAAAACCCACTCAAAATTAAAAAACTCTCAATTTACACTCATGAATTTTCAATTTCAATCAATTTACGCACTCCGTTAGTTTTAACCGTTAACTTCTAATGAAAATGCCTTAAAAAGACCAAATTACCCTTTGATTTCCATTTTATTTTAATTTTTAATTTGAAATTAGGATAAATTTTGAATTTTATAAAAAATCAGGAGTATACACGTTATTTTATCACTTTTAAAGTTTAAAATCTTACGGATGGGGTAAATTGATTGAAATTGAGAGTTCAGAGTGTTAAATTAAGAGTTTTTGAAATTTAGGGGAGTCTTTTCAAAACGTGCGGTAGCTCAGAGATTTAAAGTGAAGTTTTTCCAAATAATTATTTGAGGTTGTAAATGAAACTGGCTTTCCACCTAAATCATAAGATGTCAACCTTAACGTTTTGTCTTGATCAAGAGAAGCAAGTGGGTTTCGGGTTGATATGTTGGTGTAGGAACGAGGTAGTACCATACACCGAACAGGTTCGTAAGTCATCATTCTTTTAAACATTGTCTTAAAGAATGATGTAGTGCACGATGTTTATAACAGTTACTCTAAATTCTAAGAAGACTATGAACTCAAATGTTAAGTGTAGGTCACTTAAATGTTAGAGCCCAAGCTTTAAATTGACTATTCATTTTGGGTTGTTTTATTTTATAAAACATGAGCCAAATAATTTTATTCCTAAATGGCTTATTATTTGGAAATGATTAGGTTTAGAAATTAAAGCTGTGGGCTCTTGGATTTAAAACCTAAATGCTTAAAAAGAATTAAAAGACCACTAGGCCTATGGGATAAAACCCAAGCCCAGGCTTTTGCTACTAACTACTCTGTAATTTTTTAGAATAGTTTATGTGAGACCACATTCACAGTTATGATCAATTATCAAAGAGAAGATTTAATAGAGGAATCAATTCCTCGAGAACAAGAAGGGACGTGTTCTTCACTGTTCAACATACAAAAAGAATTTCAAGCAAAATTATATAACCCAATATGACTTCTTGAAGTACGATTGATTTGATTTGCATTTTGTAGCTTTTCTTTTTAATGTTTGATTTGTGAGGCTTGCAACAAAATATACATTTTTTACTGTGATGCTTGTAGCAAGTGAAGAGTTCAAAGTGGCAGCTTGCCTTTTATAATGAACGGTGAAAGTGAAAGAAAACATAAACAAGTTGGGACCCGTAAAAGCTGATTGATGTTGAATGCCTCACCAAACTACAAATTTTACACGTGAAAAGTTTGAAATTAATGGCAGATTGATATAGCAATTAAATTGGCACCAAAAAATGACAAAAAGAGTTAAAATAAATGTAATAAAATGAAGTTTATAGGAACCTATAAAAATTTTGTATTCCACAGTGAAGTTATTTTTAAAAATAATTTTATATACAAATATAACTTATGACTTCAAATTAAATTAAATTTAAAATTTATCTGCTTTTATTTAGACACATATAAAATGATTATATGTATCTATGTAATGAGTAATGTTAGAAACCATATTTTTATCTAATAATTATCTCACAATGCTGACGTGGTAGTCCCAACCGATTATTTGTTAAAAATAATAATAATGAAAATATGATATATAAGATTACTCTTATGTATTTATTTATTTACATAGATTCAGACCCCCATACAAAATATTTTGATTTCGTCCTTGCGCTAGCCCATTTCCTCCACCGGACGTGCCACTCCACCGCCCAAAACTCCATCACCGCAAGAGAATATACTTGTTCCCGTTCAAGAGAAGACTAATACCCATCTCATACGAGATTACGCGTCAATAGTTCTTATCAGTATGGGTATACACCCATCACAGCATAACATAAAGTCTTGTGCAATTGCAGAAAAAAATTTCACATCCAAACATAGTTTTTGGGCTTCTTTGGCAAACCATTTGCCCCCTCTCCTTACTTTTCCGGTTTTCCCTAAAAAAGTAAACTTCAAAATATTTCAATTTTTTCACTTTTTATATCACATCATTTTTTTATTATTATTATTCAAACAAAAAAACTCACCTCAAAAAGCTTTACCAAGCACACACCCCGAGCTCTATGTATGAGAGAGAGAGAGAAACGACCCAAGAAATGGTTCTTAATACTACAAAACATAAATGAACGACAAAAATCAAAGCTGAAAAATTGAGAAGTTTATGAAAGCACTAGCATAAATGCCAACAAGGTTTAAAGGTTATTATACTGTGACGGTATACGAGATTAGCAAACCTCACACACAGGCCTGGGTACTTGCAAAAAGAAAAAAGAAAAAATCTTATCACAAACCTTTTCTCAGGCGGTGATGGACTTGTGAATGGTGGAGTGGCGGAGAGATGGGGCATTTGGGCGGAGGACCGCGCCCAGTGGGTCGATTCTCCTGAATGGGAAGGAGAAATTTTGTAGATTCATGTAGATAATAGGGTAAGATGTAATGTTTTCATCTTAATTCCTTTTAATGCTCCAAGCCTATGTGTCTCTCTTTCTTTGGAAGGCACAAATGATTTAGTTTGCGCCAAATTCCTATACAAGTTATTCTTATGCTAAAAACCACACTTTTATCTTACAATAGTTCCATAAGAGTCCCAACTAATACGGACTAATCCAAAGGTTAGTAAGAACTGTCATGTTACCATTGTAAGATATTTGTAGAATAAAAATATAGTTTCTTACATTATATATATATATATATATATATATATATATATATATATATGTGTGTGTGTGTGTGTGTGTGTGTTTCTTTCCATAAAATAGACTCTCCAAACTAGATTCCCAATCAAGAAAAACTTCTGGATGCATCTTTCCATGAAAATCTGAAATTTCAATCATAATTCCCGAATAAAGATCAAGTGCTCTTAGTATCTTTCAAGTTTCTTCTAATCCTATTATTTACGTTATATTGGAGGGTTGCAATTTTAGTATATTCAAGGACCAATGTTATTTACGTTATATTGGAGGGCTGATCATGTTGTGATTCCTGATCAGCCCAAATGCAGTGGGACTCAAAAACACATAAGAACCATAAAAAAAAAAAATAAAAAAAAATAAAAAAAAATAAAAAGGGCTATAGTTTCTTCTTCCATTCATTTTTATTTTTGGGATTTGTCAGAAACAATGGCCAACAGCGTTTGGCAAGATACAAAAGCTCTTTAAGGTCACGCACCAAATAATGACCCTCACAACTATCCAAAATTCTGGGAGAATATTAACATGACGAAGTAGGTATTTTTCCTTAGGTCATCCTTATAGCCTTGCCCAAGTGAGTACTCAATGAAAGCAGATAATCATCAGCACCAATTATTTGTAAAGAGCATAACACAAACACTAGACTGGTACATTTATACCAACATCATCATTAACCCCAAATATACATTCTTGTATGAAAAGATTATATTCTATTTCTAGTTGTAGAAGTATTTAGTTTATTCATTCTTAAAACAAAGAGGTATTTCTAGATCCCTAAATGCATAGATCTCCAATGATGCATATGCTTGCATTTATTAAAGTTAGGATCTCATAAATATCAATATATGAAGACTACTTGATATATAACATCTTTAGAACTGTTCATCACTAAATTAGGTTTCTTGATAAGTTCTTGAACGAGCTTCTTGGATGACGTTTGATGGTTAAGGACTTGGGGAGAGTTAGGTTATTAAAAAAGGGTTGAATCTTTCAAGTGCTTTGACGTATATCTGATATTTAAACTGTGAATTGAACATGAGAAATAAAAGATAAACCCTAAGCATTCATACCAAGGTTTCCTAAGTAATCACATCTAGCAAGGAGAAGGTGATTACACCCTCGAACTTTAAGCAGTTGGGTTGAACTTGTTCTATGAATTTTGATACATTACATAAAAAGCCTTTATATAGGCTATTCCTAATCCTTTCTAAACAAACAAAAAAATAAAATAAGAATTACTAAACCCAGAAGGAAACTATTAAAACAAAATAGAACAAGACTCCAAAACATAAACTAGACTCATTAGCCTCTTTTACAACCCATTCCAGCAAATCTTGAGACTACTAGATACCCCCTACTATTAAACCTGAATCAAATTTTTCCTTACCGCAAAGCAAATAAACATATAAACAGAAAAGTAAGACTAAAACTAAATAGACTAAGACTTCAGAGGATTCTAATTGGGCCCCACATCAAATAAAGATCATAAATTCCAATAATTTTGGTTTTAATGTTTGCTCTTCCTGGAGCTTCTTGCTGCCAGCATCACTACTAAAAGAACGAAAGGTTAGGACAGCACTATTATGTGAATCTTTTTTATTTTATTTTATAAGTAAACACAATTCATTAAAAGGCGCAAAGACACAACCAAGTATATATGAAATATACAAGAAAAACATTTAGTTAGAGGGAAAAAAAGAAAAAGAAAAAATATCAAGAACATGAAAGCTAGAAATATTTGAGTAAAAAACAGTTGTCCAGTGGTAAAGAATTTTGAAGAAAAAATCCTATAATTCCATCACCGTCCATCCGGTCTTTAAAACTCGAATTATTTATTTCCCTCCAAAGGCACCACATAAGGCAAGACAATACCATCTTTCCTATAGCAGCATTCTAAATCCTACCAAAATGCCATTTCCAACAAGCGAAGAGGTCTACCACTCAACTAGGTATGACGCAAGCCAACCCAATAAGGTTGAAGATAGTATTCCAAAGGCACTAGCCATCTCACAATGGAGTAAAAGGTGGTCCACTGACTCTGCTTTTTTCTTACACATATAAGACCAATTAACAATAATGACATGTTGCTTATTAAGATTATCCATGGTTAGTATATTCCCTAACGCAACTGATCAAGCAAAGAACACCACTCTCAAGGGAATTTATTCCTCCAAATACTCTTCCGAGGTAAAGGATTACAAACATGGGGAATAACGACATTGTAGTAAAATTTAACATAACATAAAAAACATAAAATAAAAAAAACCCCTCCTAGAAGGTACCCAACAAAGCTTGTCTTTACCAACCGTCTCAATATGAAGTAATACAACAAATTGAACAACGAGATAAAGGAATCCGCCTCCGGGTCATGGCTCACCCTAAGAAAGTTAACATTCCATTGATGAGAGTTACTAAAACCCTCCAAATGACCTGCTATTGAAGAGTCTTACAACGGGCCAAACTGAACAAGTCTGGAAAAGCTAGTTTGAGGGTCTTATCCCACACTTGATATCATGCTAGAATCTAACTTTGGAACTATCATTGACCTCAAATCTAGTATGACTACAAAACTCTCCATATCCCCTCATGATGTTCTTTCGTAGCCCCACCCCAAATGACCAATGAACTTCATTTGAACACTGCACACTCCACGCGCTGCCATGTTTATAATCCACAACCATCCTCCATAAGATCTCTCTCTCATAAACATAACACCAAAGTCACTTCCTCGGTTGAATAAAAGTAAATAGCTGACCCCCAACCCTCCTCTAGGGATCCGGGAACACACTTTAGACCAGCTAACCAAATGGAATTTGATCTCTTTACAAATACCACCCCACAAAAAGTTCCGTTGTAACTTCTCTACCCTTTGATCAAGGTACTTTTAATCAAGGTCACTCTCTCACCCTTTGACAAATACTTCCTCAGCCATCCAGCCAAACGATGTTCTATCTTCTCAATGATAGCATCCCATACAGATTTGGCTCTAAACAAAACTCCCAACCGAAGCATAGATATTTCATAGATAGAGACAATACTCTGTAACCCAGTGGTAGCTAGACCAATGGCACTATTGACATTGCCAACAGGGACCAACTTTGATTTAGACAGAATAATCCTCAAACTTGAGACCGTTTCAAAGCATAAGTAGAAACAATGTAAGTTCAAAAGATGATCTAGATTTGTCTTGGAAATAATCTAAGCATCGTCCACAAACAATAGATGGGAAATGTTGAGGGCAATCATGTGAAATCTACTAAGAGGATTAAAAAAATCAGAACAATAATGCTAAGCTTCCTCAGTACTTGAAAAAGCTGTTAGACATGAACACGTGGTTAATCGAATGAGATCATGAGCTCTTGCGTAGATTTCCAAAACTAAATTTAGTCTTGAATAGGATTGAGGCATCCCAACTTTCTCAGTTGTCCATATACTCCGGACTAGGAAATCCTGGGACATTTTGTGTAGCAGTTTCATTGGAACCTATGATAGTTGCATGCTCATCTTCCATACTTTCCATATTTGTTTGACACTCCAGCCAAGCTTTCCAGTATATTCCATTGCGTATTTGTCACTAAGAAAGAGAAACTATGAACAATTTTGCAAAAGAAAATAGCTTCGATTACAGTATCTGGAATGGAGTTTCTGATGTGTGCTTATTGAAGCTTCCCCAATCATTTTTTTTTTTTGATAAATAATGTTGTATAGAAAACGCGCTAGAGGCGCAACCGAAGTACACAGGGAGTATACAAGAGGAGAACGCCTAATGAGGACTAGAGAAGAGAATAAGAAAATCAGCGAAACTAATCACTGTGGAGGCAAGCCAAGCTGCCGTCCAAGTGAAGAGAGTGGTGAGAAAGAAGTGCAAGAAATCCTCCAAGCTCCTTTCGGAGTTCTCGAAAAATCTCCCATTTCATTCAGACCATAAGCACCACAAGATGCAAAGAGGGGCCATTTTCCAAACAATGGCACTGCTAGGACGACCACCCATCCACCAGCACTGAAACAGATTAATCACCCCACGAGGCATCACCCACGCCAAACGGAACCAACTAAAGAAAGCGTTCCATAAAAATTGAGCACATTCGCAGTGAAGTAATAGATGATCAATCGACTCCTCATCCACTTTGCACATCCCACACCTATTAATCACCACCATATTCATTTTCCTAAGATTGTCCAGCGTGAGAATCTTGCCTAGAGCAGCCGACCAGGCAAAAAAAGCCACCCTCGGAGGGGCTTTAGTACGCCAAATGCTCTTCCAAGGAAAGGGGGTGTTGTCTTTAGAAATGAGAATGTTGTAGAACGAACACACATTGAACTTCCCCTTCCTTGCCGGAACCCACCAGATCTTATCTTCCCCACCTCCCAATTCATGAGCGTAAAGAAGGCTATAAAATGAAACAAGATCATCCACTTCCCAATTGTTCACCGAACGAAGGAAGCTCACATTCCACTGACGAGAGCCACTCGAAAAATCAAAGTTCTCCGCAATGGAAGCCTCCTTATTACTCGCAAAGCTGCACAGCCCCGGAAAGACCTCCTTAAGGGGCGAGGTTCCACACCAAGCCTCCTCACAAAAGCTGATTCTGGAACCGTCACCAGGAATGAGTCTAATATGGCGAGAGAAACACAGCCATTCCCTACTAATGGATTTCCATAACCCCATACCATGAGAATTGGATCTGATGCGAGAACGCCACCCCCTCTCACAGCCCCATATTTGGCCTCTACCACCTTTTTCCACCAAACCCCAGACTCGTCAGCGAAGCGCCACAGCCATTTCCCAATCAACGCACGATTGAACATTTTGAAATTTCGAATGCCTAAACCCTCTTCTCTGATAGGAGAGCAGACTTTGGGTCAATTAGCAAGATGATGCTTGAATTCATCTCCCATACCACCCCAAAGAAAACCACATTGGATCGACTCAATGCGCTTAGCAACCGAAGCAGGAATAGGAAAAAGAGACAAGAGATAGGTAGGAAAATTAGATAAGGTGCTTTTGATGAGAGCAATCCTACCACCCTTGGAAAGGTACATTCTTTTCCAGCTAGGGAGAGTGCGAATAGTCTTCTCCACCACCCCATTCCAGCTAGACTTAGCTTTAAACCGAGAACCCAACGGGAGACCCAAATACAAAAGAGGCAGGGAACCAATATCACACCCCAAGACCTCGGCCAAAGCACCAGCATTCTCCACAACACCAACTGGCACCACCACCGATTTAGCCAAGTTAACAGTAAGGCCAGAGACAACTTCAAAACAAATAAGCAAATCAGCAATGGCTTGAACCAGATTCTGAGAGGCCCCACAAAAAACCAGCGTATCATCAGCGAATAGTAAGTGAGAGATGTGAACTTGCTCATCCCCTCTATTCCCCACAGAGAACCCGGAGAAGAGGCCATGATTGATACTAGCATTGACCATTCTACTAAAGGCCTCCATCACAATGACAAAAAGGAACGGGGAGAGAGGATCACCTTGCCTAATCCCTCTAGAGCGATGGAAAAAACCAGCAGGCGAACCATTGATCAACGCCGAAAACGAAGCCAAAGAGATACAAAAGTTGATCCACGAGCACCATTTCTGCCCAAACCCACATCTCCTTAAAAGATACAGCAAAAAATCCCAATTAACATGGTCGTAGGCCTTCTCAATGTCCAGTTTACAAAGCAGCCCAGGATCCCCAGACTTAAGGCGACTATCCAAGCATTCATTGGCAATGAGCATTGAGTCCAAAATTTGTCTACCTTTAACGAAAGCATTTTGAGGTTTGGAGATAATACTATCCATAACCTTCCTCAATCTATTGGCCAAGACCTTAGAGATAATCTTGTAGATCCCGCTCACAAGACTGATAGGGCAAAACTCTTTAAGATCCGAGGCCCCAGAGACCTTCGGAATTAGGGATAAAAAGGTAGCATTAATACTTTTTTCGAACTTACCATGAACATGGAAGTCAGAAAAAACAGCCATGATATCCTTTTTAAGCACATCCCAACACCAGGGCCTGGTGTGGCAGCGGGGAGGGGGTTTCAAAAGATAAGACAAGGCTAAGATAACCAGCAAACACAACAAGAGAACAAGATTGTAAGGCATCAGAGTACTCCAAAAATTTTACGAAGTGAAGGCAACCTTTTTTGCAGGATTCGCTTCTCGAATATCCCAGCGATATTGCAGGAATGGCTACTCTCTGCAAGTTTGAACCCCATCCCAGAAGTCAGCATGTAGGAAAATGCCTTAGAAATCCCCCACCCTTCTCTTCCCAAAAGAAAAAAAAAAAAAGAAAAAAAAAAAAACAAACAAACAATTCTTATCAACTCATATATATTGCTATTGTTTATGCAACCCACTCCACACAATATTAGTTTGAGCAACAGAAAACTTTCAAACTAAAAAACTGACAAGATACTGCTTTAGACCTCTGGTACCACACATATTCAAAGAGCAATATGAACCATAAGCATGAAAGAATTTTGGCTGGCTTGGCCATACATAATGGTATTTGCCTCGTTAGGAGACTGGCTAGCTGGGAGTCTATCTATCTCTATGGTAGGTTAGCGACTTGATAGCCTGACTGAAAACATCTTTTATTAAAGAATTAAATGTCCATTCACTAAACCATAATAATATAATCACTGAAAAAAGTTAAAATAAACAACCATCATAATAAACATTGTGAAAATTTGATTGGATGAAGAACATATCAGTTAGAATGGATAATTATATGGTTATAGAGTAGCTTCCTACATACCTCGGTTACCAAAAATAAAAAATAGAAGCTAATTAAGGAAGACATCTACCTTGCTATGACAAAATGTTGTATAATTTATAAAGCAAGACCCCCAAGGCCAGTCAACTTGCATTCCAACTCATTACCATATGGTTCCAAATGTTGCTGCACTATCCGATCCAGAGGTTGGATCATGAGAGCATTACTAATCACCAAGGAGAGAATTCATGGAGTAATACCTTTCACCTTGTATACAAATCTCAAGCCTATGAAAACATCAATATTTCACGAACATTTAATTGATCTGTCGAAACTGGAGAATCAAAACATCATCAAATTTGTTGCTGTCCCAACGACGAAAGGTTCCATCAACAACCGAGTCAAGAAGTAAAAAACAACACCCAATGCAATCGAAATAGGCAAGGCAGGCAGAGCTCGATGGCACACCGACAACAAAATAAGAGTGCACCCAAGTCCCGAAATAATCGCAAGGTAACAAGCATATACTGTCATAAGATCATACATAGCAGCTCTACCCACAAGAACGCTATAGAAAACAAAGTCTCCTAGGCCAAGTTTAATACCTCTACTCGTCACCTCTTCATTATCCCTTCTTGTCCGCTCTCTATCATTCCCCAATCCCCTCATCTCAACAAGCGGAGACATCTCCTCATCAACAACAACCTCCGGCTCTCCATTCCGTGCTCGATCAGACGAAACAACTACAGTCGAATACTCCGACGATCCACCGCTCGACGAATGCCTCTCCCGCGAATGACCCACCAATGGGGAACTCTCCCCTTCATCTCTACCGTACTCAGCAACCTCACCAGTAGCATACTCGGAATTACTGCGATTTTCGCCCTCATTTCGATTCACGTTGGCACGCTCAACCTCCTGCAGCTCGACCGACCCAGAATCTGAAACCCCACCAACCAAGAGCCCCAAACTAGACCCCCTATTTTCCGTATTCATCGACACTGTCGGCCGAGCCTCGTAGACCAACGCCGGCAATTCCTCATCCCGAGTCGATGCCAATTCCACCAACAGCTTCAGTGGCCCTCCAGGAGCCAAGACCGCCGCCAAATCATACACAGCCAACGCCACCAGCAAAACCCAAGTGGTCCATTCGGGCAATTTCGTGAACCAAGCTGCCACGATTATCCCCAACGACACCATATACGCCTGCCTCAAGAAAATGGGTATCCCACCAGAGAAGACAGACAACACACCCACGACCGTGAAGTTGAAAAGCAACAAGAAGCAAGTGATGGAATCGACAGGTATGGAGAAATGCTGAATTATGGAGAGGAAGATGGATCCGCCCATGGTGGCGAGCACGAAGAAGGCAGAGAAGCGCATGTAGTTCTTCAAGAAATTGGTGAAGTTGTAGTAGTAGAGGACGACGAGGAGGAAGGTGACGAGGGCGATGAGGATGACGAACACTAAGGCGTTTAAGAGAGCTCCTTCGAGCTTTTGGGCGGCGGAGTCGGAGGGGGTCTCAAGGTAGACAAGGTTGGCTGCGGTGCGGATGGGAGCGGCGGAAGAGGAAGAGGAGAAGAAGGGGTTATCGGGAGAGAGGGAGTAGACGATGAGGACCACCAGGAACATGCAGATTGAGACTGGGGACATCACGCCAATGATCTCCAGGCCAATCGATTCCAGGATGCTCGACTCCATTTGGCTTGGTTGGAGAATTTCGTCGATTGGCTGCTGGGGGTAAGAGTGTCAACTATAAGGCATTTGGGGAGGATTTGGGGTTGGGCGATAACGCGAATACCTTAAAGACCCACCCCCGATCCGCCGTTTTATTATTTAATGTTTTAAAAATAAATAAAAAATAAAATAATGTAATAATATATATATATATATATATATATATATATATTTTTGGATTTTGGATATGGGCCACTGTTTGGCCCGAGGGTTGGGGTGACTTGAGGGTCATGGGCCCCAACCACCATTTGGTGGTGGCCGATTCACTTCCAAGGGTCATGAGGATTGCTTCAGCCACTCCCGACCGTTCCCAAGGAGTGGCCAAACGGTGGCCCTTGGAGTAGTCCAGCCACCCCCAATGGCCATATAAAAAAATAAAAAATAAAAACAAAAACAAAAAATTAAAAAATTAAAAAAAAAAAAAAAAAATTGGCCCTTGGGGGTCATGGGGTGGCTTCGGCCATCCCCAACCGGCCCCAAGGGGCCCTTGGGTGTGGTCCGACACTCCCAAGGGCCAAAAAGAAAAAAGGAAAACAAAAATTGGTTTGGTCCTTGGGGGTGGTTCGGCCACCCCCAAGGGCCATGGGGGTGGCTTCGGCCACCCCCAACACCGTTAGCGGTCGCCAAAGCTACCCCCATGGGCCTTGAGGGTGGATTGGCCACCCCAAGGGCCAAACCAATTTTTTTCAAATAATGAGTTTGGCCCTTGGGGGTGACCGATCCACACCCAAGGGCCATGGGGGTGGCTTCGGCCACCCCCAACCGGCCCATGGGAATGACCGAAGGCACCCCATATCCCAATATATGGTGGCCAACCACCCCCTGTGGCCAAAATAGGGTGGCTAGCCACCCTTACTTTTTTAATATTTATTTTAAATTTTTTATTATTTTATTATTTATTTATTTTTAAAAGTAAATTAATTAATTATTATTACTATTTTTAATGCGTCACGTGTCTGACTGATGACCTCAGGATCTCTCTAGAAAGATCCTAGCCATCAACCAGTTCATCTTAGTCCATTTTGGACCGAAGATGATCCTCTTCTCCCCCCTCCAAAAAGAAAACATATGTATGTTTCATTATTCTGTAAAATCCGAATACATAACGTCAAATTATTCCTATTTAAAAATATAAATAATTTGTTGCTGGGCTAACCCATGGTTAAGTCATGGATTTTATGTTTTTTTAATAAATTTTTTAATTAGTAGAAGGAACATTTCCCTTATATTTCATTTTATTTAACTTCAAATCCTAACTATACGGATGGCACAAACATTTTAAAGTTAAACACACTAAATTGAGAGTTTTAAAATTAAAAAAATGATTGTAAAAGCGGTGAAAATTCAATGGGATTAAATAAAGTTTTCCCAAAATTCTACTTATAGCATTACTCCAACATATATCACATCCATATAAGGGTGTAAACAAGCCGAGCTTGAATGGGTAGTGTGTAACGTCCCCAAAATTAGTCTTGCGTAACCTGGCAGGGTTACTGGCAATTACCCCAGTTAAACCAACTTGTGGCTAAATGAGGAATCGCTCCTCTAAGCATTATCAGAGTGAATGCATGGAAAGGTGATATAAATCTAAGTAAAACTATAAGTATATTCCTTGAAATTAAGACATGGAGCAACTAACAAATCTGTTAACCATTAAAGCAAAGTCTGTTGTGGTAGTCGTGCCACTTTTGGGATTCTAGTAACAGATTTCCTAGAAAGGTAATAATAGCGTAAGTGACTTAGTAAGTAAACCTCACAATTATGCATGATATGAGACTAGTTAAGCATAAATAAACATGCAATTTTAGTAAGCATTCAAATGAGGTGTTGTCTCCGTTAATACACTATAAAATAGTATTTTAGTTTTCAAAGTGTAGTGTACTACGGCGGGAATCACCTAAGTATTTTAATGTAGAAAGAATAATGCTTTTATAGGTCATAACTCTCATATATGGTCTACCCGAGATATTACCTCTTCTCAGCAGAGTTGGCACTATCCCGAACGACCTGTAATACAATGCTGGTGCCTCGACCATTATACACTATTGTACATAACATTATCGGCACGACCAAGTTTGACCTCGGGTGGCCCACACCGCTAGTGATGTTCGTCCTGTAGTGAGCGCCCATTAAGGCTGCGCCGGCCACGGAACAACCATTGAATACAAGGCCCATATAACACACTCATTTGACCATAGAATGCAGGCTATATAGTAAGCCCATGACCATTATACTGCACATACCGATGTACCATATCATATGGTGCATCTTATTAATCAGTTTATAATGCAGTTACCAAGTAATTATGAAATGTAAACATGCTCATATCATACTCGTGGTCAGTCAACTGACATATTCCACGTTTTTAAGAAAAAAAGGTTCATAAGTGTTTACTTACCTAGCACGCTCGCTTGAATCCTTCGACATTGCTAAATCCTGCTATAATGGAATATAACACACCGTCATACATAGTATTAGAGGACCCTTACGAGTAAGATACTTGGTTATCCTAATGTAAAGGGTTTGTAGGGCCTAAGTTGCACAAATGGGGCTAAGGCGGATGTCTGACCTCCTGACCATACGTTCGAGCTCGAGAGCGTACATCCGGTCAGTGAGTAGGCATTTTGTTGTGCAAATTTTAATACTCGCAAGTGCACAAATCGTTTGTAGTTTAATAGATTGCAAGTGCGAGGTCGAACCCACAAAGAATTGTATTTTTGAAAGAGTAATTTAAATCTAAACTAATTAAATCCTAATCTAGTTCCAAAAGGTTTTTGATTTTGTATTTGATTTTGAAATTAAAAGACAAACATAAACTAATTAAAATAAACTAAGAGATAAAAGACTAAGGTTTGGGAATTCACACTCACCGAATCATAACAACATACTTCCATATTTATCAATATTAATCTGAAGTTCTCACAATTAAAATCTTAGATATGATTTACTATGCTTCAAACAATTAATCAAAACCATTCCATGTATCCATTCATTGACAAAATCACAAAAGGAATCCAAATTCAATTGAAACACCAGATGTATCCGTAGAACAAATCACAAGGGATATCCAGTTTTTATGAGTTAAAAGCCAAGCAATCAATCATATGAAATTATTTCAAAACATCACATATATCCTTGAATCACAAGAGATATCAAAGAATCACTCCATACAATTGGTTAGAAGTAAAACAATTGAAATATAAAACCCCATAAAATCAGAATAATAAAAACTTACATAAAAGTGATGTTGTTCTTCATCGGTGAGGCTTCATCCCCAACCTTAGTTGGGAATTTAGCTCCACATAAAAATAAAATCTAAACCTAAACCTAAACATAAAGAAAAACTAAACAAAAGAATTTTGCTCTCTAGGATTGTATCTTTTCTTGAATGCAAAGAGAAGAGGTCTATTTATAGGCTTAGGAAAGTTTTAAAAACCTTATTAAACCTAGATAATTCGAAGGTCTGTCTCACAGTCAAAATAAAAGTCTGAAATCGAAATAGGATTCGTCCAGATTTGTATCCTTTAATTGCGAGGCGATTTTGGCATAGTAACCGTCCGAATTAGAAAAATTCTATTTCACAATGAATTGTAGTATTTTGAGTTAACTTTCCAATGCCGCTTGAATCACTTCAATCCAATATTTGAGCAGAAAGTTATAATCAAAATACTGAGACGTATACAAAATCTGAATTTGAATCCAATCCGAAATCTTATCCAATCTATCTTTAATCCAATCTGATCTTTAATCCAATTTAACCTTTTTCTTGGATTCTGTTGATCTTAACCACATCATCTAGGTCTTCTCAAAGTATGCTTTCTTCCAAACTTTGCATTTTTCCCTTTAAAGCTGTAGTTTTTCTTTAATGACCTACAAAACACTAAAAACACAAAACTAACACAAAATATTAAATAACGACACAGCTAAAGGATTAACTAATGTAAATAAAGGGGTCCAAATATGCAATATTTGGCACTTATCAAACACCCCCAAACTTACATTTTGCTTGTCCCTTAGCAAAACAAAATGAAAACAAAATAAAACAAAACATAAATCCTCTTTCGTGGGAGAAACAATTGCATTTAGCATATGCAACAAGCCTTTTAAACCCCTAAGCATCCCTAGTGGACGAGTGAAGTCTCGTGAGGGCTTAACAGGAATGATACCCACAAACATTGTAGCACTATGTTGTTAACAAAAAAGAAGTTTCACATAAACCATGGTTCTTATTCATGAGCAAACTTAAAAAAACAAACACCATCATAACAGTCAAAAGGAAATTCAAAATCAAATCACTCATAAATGGACAATTTAGATCTCATGTGTTCTGAAATGTGTAAAGTGTAATTAGCATACAATCATGAAGCTTTCAGTTTAAACTCAAGACAAGTTCCATAAAATTTGTAAAAATCTCTATCAAATGAAACAACCAAGGCAAGATATGCAATTTTTTTTTTTTACAGGCTTTGCAATGTCTAACTCCTTTAAGCTTTCTAATTGACCCATGTAACAAGTGTTAGGCCAATGACTCCCAAGCCAGGTGGCTTTAGGACACTAGATGTAGAACATCCCTAAGGGCTTAGTAACTTAAGTCAAAAAGGCTACGAAGCCAGACTAGCCATATCTTAAATCAATACTGAATTTCACACCTTTTGACACCAACACTCAATGCTTAATGAGGCAAGAGGTCCGGTTACTTAGCGAAAAACTCAACATGATTTTTCTTTTCTTCTTCCTTCTCTTATTTATTTATTTATTTTTTTATATCTTGCAAGCCAATGGTTATTCATCAATAGGTCATCTAACAAATCTCAAAGAGAACAATCCTAAGCTCAAACATCATACCTCACAGAAAACATGCTAATGTGCTCATAAAAATTTATCTCAAAACAAGTGAAATCTCTTTTACCCAAAAATAAGTCGAAGGACTCAGACTCCTAATGACATAATGATGTGTTCAACCCTTTAAGCAAGTTAATGAAATGCAAATCACAATTACAGTTTAACTCAAACTTGACAACAACATAGCACAATTTTTTTCTTATTTTTCAAAATTTTTAACACAAAATGACAAATATAAATAAACAAAGTGTTTTTCCATACCCCCAAACGAATTACACATTGCCCTCAATGTGTAGTATAGAAATACATTACCAGAAGTAAGGAAATCTCAAGGTGTGAAAAAGGCTAGGGCGTCCCCCAAACTTAAACACCAAAACACCTGTCAACAAAAACTAACAGCAATATTTTTTTTCATAGAAACAAAACATCAAAAGATTAATTGCTGTCAGAAACAAAAACAAATAAAATTAACATGTAATGAAAAAGGAAAGAAAGAATTTTTGGAGTGAAGTGCAGAAAATAAACTAGAGGAGAAAACTTTACAGCGCTTCCCCCTATCATGCGGATGTCCAACCAATCCCTTCCACCCCTTCTGCTTCAAAACTTCATACCCCTCTAGAAGGATATTTTGCCATCTTATGTAGAATTTCTTGCTTCGAAGGATCTTCTTAGGAAAGTGGTTCCTAGATTTGTGTGTTTGTGTGCACAAGTCCTTGAGTATCTGGACATAAGATGGCTCTTTGAGACATTCAGGCGACGAAGCTTTGGGCTCTTGATCTGTCTCAAGAGGGACAGTGATGCAGGCAAGAGCTTCAGTACTCACTTCCATGTCACTGGGTAAATCAGGATCTTTTGGTGGCTCATTGTTCTCATGGTGCTCAACTTGCTCATCTTTCTCTTCCTCCTCTTTGTTATCCGCAATTTCCTCACTCTCAAGTGTGATGATGACTTGGGCATGCTCATGATAAGAATTTTCTGCATCATCCTCATCAAACATGTAGTGCCTTTCAGTCATCAGCTGACTTTGAAGCTCCTCTTCCTCATTGTTATCCTCTATGCTCTCATTGTCCCAATATTGAGTCATTGGCTCAAGTTGATGTTCAGATGGATGTTCATTCTCACTCTGGCCAATCCATTCTTCCATCCTTGCAGTAGCATGAGTATTGGCATCTTTGAGCTCTTGATTGAATTGACGCAGTTCATCTTTAAGCTCTTGATTGAATTGACACAGTTCATCTTTGAGCTCTTGATTGAATTGACGCAGTTCATCTTTGAGCTCAATGGTGAGCATAATTTCCTGTAGCTTGAGCTGACCATGAGAAATTAGATTGGTTGCTCCAGTCCAGGTTATTATAATTGGAATTTGAATCAAATCCTGGACTGGAGAAACTGGTGTTCATTTGCTCCATATGGAAAATTAGAAGCTTGTCCCCATGATGGACAATCACTATAATTATGATAAGGATTGGAGCAGTATGAACATGGTTTATGTGGGAAAAAATTTTGAGAGCAGTTGGTAGGAGCTGGTGTCCTATAACTAAGAGAGGCATTAAAATCATTGAAATGAAAATTCATGCTTCCCCCTCACTTTTTAGCATGCAAATATCCCACATAAAACATTAACCATCTTTTTTTTTTTTTTTTTTTTTTTTAATTTTTTAATTTTTAAATAAAATAAACTAAAACAAAAAAAAACTAACACAAATAAAAAAAATTAAAAATTAAAAATAAAATTTAAAAACTCACAAAAAGGACCAAAAATAAATTTTTGGCAAAGATCTACGGAACTGATGCCTTTGCTATGAGTGCGCTTGATCGCGCTGATGTATGGAAGGGCTGCGGCAGAACTGTAAAACAAGCCAAACAAAACAAAAAACAACAAGAAAATCTTTTTTTTTTTTATTAGTAGCACGAATAAAACAAAACAAATTGCAGAAAAATAAAATCCTAATTATAACTAGTAGAAGAATAAAACTAATTTAAACATAAATTGGTTTAAAAAATTGAACAATTCTTCGGCAACGGCGCCAAAAACTTGTTGTGCAAATTTTAATACTCGCAAGTGCACGAATCGTTTGTAGTTTAATAGATTGCAAGTGCGAGGTCGAACCCACAAAGAATTGTATTTTTGAAAGAGCAATTTAAATCTAAACTAATTAAATCCTAATCTAGTTCCAAAAGGTTTTTGATTTTGTATTTGATTTTGAAATTAAAAGACAAACATAAACTAATTAAAATAAACTAAGAGATAAAAGACTAAGGTTTGAGAATTCACACTCACCGAATCATAACAACATACTTCCATGTTTATCAATATTAATCTGAAGTTCTCACAATTAAAATCTTAGATATGATTTACTATGCTTCAAATAATTAATCAAAACCATCCCATGTATCCATTCATTGACCAAATCACAAAAGGAATCCAAATTCAATTGAAACACCAGATGTATCCGTAGAACAAATCACAAGGGATATCCAATTTTTATGAGTTAAAAGCCAAGCAATCAATCATATGAAATTATCTCAAATAATCACATGTATCCTTGAATCACAAGAGATATCAAAGAATCACTCCATACAATTGGTTAGAAGTAAAACAATTGAAATATAAAACCCAATAAAATCAGAATAATAAAAACTTACATAAAAGTGATGTTGTTCTTCATCGGTGAGGCTTCATCCCCAACCTTAGTTGGGAATTTAGCTCCACATAAAAATAAAATCTAAACCTAAACCTAAACCTAAAGAAAAACTAAACAAAAGAATTTTGCTTTCTGGGATTGTATCTTTTCTTGAATGCAAAGAGGTCTATTTATAGGCTTAGGAAAGTCCTAAAAACCTTATTAAACCTAGATAATTCGAAGGTTTGTCTCATAGTCAAAATAGAAGTCTGAAATCGGAATAGGATTCGTCCAGATTTGTATCCTTTAATTGCGAGGCGATTTTGGCATAGTAACCGTCCGAATTAGAAAAATTATATTTCACAATGAATTGTAGTATTTTGAGTTAGCTTTCCAATGCCGCTTGAGTCACTTTAATCCAATATTTGAGCAGAAAGTTATAATCAAAATACTGAGACGTATACAAAATCTGAATTTGAATCCGATCCGAAATCTTATCCAATCTATCTTTAATCCAATCTTATCTTTAATCCAATTTAACCTTTTTCTTGGATTCTATTGATCTTAACAACATCATCTAGGTCTTCTCAAAGTATGCTTTCTTCCAAACTTTTCATTTTTCCCTTTAAAGCTGTAGTTTTTCTTTAATGACCTACAAAACACTAAAAACACAAAACTAACACAAAATATTAAATAACGACACAACTAAAGGATTAACTAATGTAAATAAATGGGTTTAAATATGCAATGTTTGGCACTTATCACATTTCGACCAAAAGCTCCTAAGGGGGTTTTATGGTTTCTATAAAACCTATAGGCTTTCATATTTCCTCCTAAGCTATTAAATAAACACATGCATTGTAAGAAAACTCAACATCATACAATACCAGGAATCAAAGAAACTTTTAAAAGTCTTTAGAAACATTTATTGATTTTGTAAGAAAATATACAAGAACTTTAACATGGTGCTCAGGACATGTAGAAAGGCAATGATGATGCCGACAAGAGGATAAGAATAGGCAAGGGATTACCTTGGAAAAAGGCAAGAGCACAAGTTTTCTTCTTTCTCTCTCCCGAATCACAAAACTCACAAGACACTCACACAAGTGATTTTAGAGAGCCTGGGGGCAGAATGATGGTTTCAAATGGGGTGGTGGGGGTTGGTATTTATAGGCCAGAAAAGTTGAGGGCCCTACCAACTATTCTGAAAAGTAGCGGACATCCGATACTATTGGGGCGTACGTTTGGTACTGTTTATTCAACGATCCAATGGGTGCATCATACATACAGCCATTAACCAGTGGTCAACCGAAAAGTAGCGTACATACGGTGGTCCCCCATCCTACGTCCTTACTATAAGTTAGAGGTGTACGTCCAGTGGTCCCCCATCGTACGTCCAGTACTAGAGGCAAGGGCATACGTTCGGCAACCCTAGCGTACTGGAATTTTCTTAAATACCTTAACCGTTCTTTGTAGAAAATCTTTTAATAAAAACAATCGTTTTTATCGGGGCATTACACCTGCTTATAAGAATTTCGTTCTCAAAATTTGGTTTCAGTAATAAACAAGATTCTTCTGGTAGAGAGGGTTTTCAAAAAAAATTAAAAGTTTTGATAGAAGAAAACAATTGATAAGGAACATATGGTTTTGAAAAGATCGGCATACATAATTAAATCCAAGAAAGGGAAGAAGAAATATCCGCATACAAATTGCCATTACCAAGCATAGCAACGCAAGTCATACATTACGCCCAAGAATAATGAGAAGCATAATAAGTCAACATACATCAAAATTGCCACCACCATGGTGGACTTATAATGTAGCCAAAACATACAAAATTGCGACCACCGCAATGGACTTTCAAAAAGAAAAGACAATGCAAGATTGCTCTAAGTACGAGATCGTCTCCTAGGGCTAGGCTATGCAGATCCTCGACCTGGTGTACCTCTCGCACTCGGGCTTCCCTCTCCACCGATTGATACTCAAACTGTTGATGCCGTAGTCCCTGACATCTAGGGATCCCATCAAGTGGTTTTGCAGCTGGACAAGAATGGCGTGATCCTCTGCTTGTGCTGCATGTAGCTCCTGGAGAGATCACTGCACCTCTTGAAGTGTCTCCTCCATACGACTCACACGCTCATCTTGGCCCGCATACGAAGATGCCCTATCAGCTCGGGCTACTCTCGGGAGCCGTGGTGGCCTCTACTCTGGCTCAGCTTCTAAAAGGTGAATGTTGCTCGCGTTGAGGAATCGTGAGGTTATGGGCCCCTTGGATGGAGGTAGCTCCTTCATGCCCCTAGTGGATACTCCAGCATGCTCGGCGATTTGGGTGACTAAGGCTCCATACGGTAGGGCGGTGATCTGATCCGCTAACCATACTCTCATCATCGTCGTTGTGACCAAGGAGCTAAAATCAATGGAGGTCTCTGTCAGAAGCGCATAAAGGCAGTGAGCTTGCTCAATAGTGATGGATGTGAGGCCTACCGGAAATATTCGACTGACCATGATACGGTATATGCACTGGTCGTTGTCGCTCTTGAGGCCACTAATCCGAAAACCTCCTTCTCCCTCCATTTCCATCTGATGGGGACGCCCATCGGTGAAATGCTCAACCCGCTGAGCACAGGTGGGAAGGCCATCGACTAGCCATGGATATTCAAGGTCACACATTCATGGAGCCCAGGTGATGTGGCTGATGAGGGTGGGGGTCACTATGATCAACGTGCCTTTGAGCCAAGTATGAAAAGAGTCGCCACACCTCATGTTGATATTGGCCTAGAACTTGTGGACTAGCTCCTTGCCTACGGGACGATGATCCACCACCATGTCTGTCCACCCCTGGGTGTACGTCTATACCGGTGGAGCTCTTTGGCTACATTAGCCACGTCGATTCCTCTCTCAACTATAATCTTTTGCCCTTTGTAGAAGGCCTAATACCTACGCTGGGCCTTGTAAACCCTGAAGTTTGGTGCGGTCATAAGTGTGGTCGATGTCGTTCCTATCAGTGTAACGCCCCCAAAATTAGCCTTGGCTAATTTGGCAGGGTTACTCACAATTACCCCAGTTAAACCAACTTGTGGCTAAATGAGAAATCGCCTCTCTAAGCATTATCAGAGTTAATGCATAGGAAGGTGAAATAAAATCTGAGAAACTATTAAATCATCACAGGACAAGTATATTCCTCGAAATCAAAGGCATGGAGTGACTAATAACAAATAAACCCGATAACCTTTAAAACAAGTCTGTAGTGCCAGCCGTACCACCCTTGGGTTCTAGCAACAGATTTCCTAGAAAGGTAATAACAGCGCAAGTCTAACAACTTAGTAAGTAAACCTCACAATTATGTATGATATGAGTCAAACATGCAGTTTTAGTAATCTTTCAAAAGAAGGTGCTATCTTTGGTATACACCATAAAATAGTATTTTGGTTAATAAAAGAACGGTGTACTACTGGTGGCAGTTGCCTAAGTATTTTATTGCAGAAAGAATAATACTTTTATAGGTTAGGACTCTCATGTATGATCTACCTGAGATATTACCCCTTCTCAATAGGGTTGGCAATGTCCTGAGGGACCTATAACACAATGCCGGTGCACTAGCCATTGTACGCTATCGTACATAACACTAGCGGCATGACCGAGTCCGACCTCGAGTGGCCCACACTGCTAATGGTATTCATTCTGTAGTGACAGCCCATTAAGGTTGGGCTGGCCACGAAACAACCATTAGATCCATGGCCTATATTGTCAACACACACATTTGACCATAGAAAGAAGTTTATATAGTAAGCCCATGACCACTATATTGCATGTACCGGTGTACCATGTCATATGATGCAACTTATTAATCAGCTAATAAAGCAGTTACCAAGTAGTTACAAAATATAGGCATGCTCATATCATACTCATGGTCATTGAACTGACATATCCCACTATTTTAAGGAGAAAGATTTGTAAGTGTTTACCTACCTGGTATGCTCGCTTGAATCCTTCGACATCACTAAATCTTGCTATAACGTGATACGACACGTCGTTATGCACAATTCTAGAGGACTCTTACAAGTAAAATACTAAGCTTTATCTAACAAAAGGATTGCTAGGCTCTAAAATACACACGAGTGGGGCTTAAGGGCCTATGCCAGGCTTTCTCACAGTACGACCGGGCTCGAGGGCGTACGTCCGATCAGTGAGTTAGGCCATCCGTCTAAAGCGCCAAACTATGTTTTAAGGCTTCTATAAAATCTATAGGCTACTATATCCCCTTCTAGGCTAAGGCATAAACACATGCAATGCAATAGAACTCAACATCATGCTATACAAGGAATCAAAGAAGCTTTCAAAACTATTTTGAAAACATTGCTTGTTTTGTAAGGAAAAGAGTAAAGAGCTTAACATATCATCTTTTGAAAACTCACAACATTTAAGAATGCAATAAAAACAACAGTGAAAGCATATAACGGGCAAGGGGTTACCTTGGAAATTGGCAAGTCCGCACACAAATGCTTCATTTCTTCTCAAATCACAAAACTCACAAAGATATTTACTCAAGTGGTTTCAGAGGGCCTGGAGGCGAGAAATATGTTTAAAGGGCGATGGGGGGGTTAGGTATTTATAGGCCAGAAAAGCTGAGGGTGCTACCAACTACTTTGAAAAGTAGCGGACATCCGCTACTATTGGGGCATACGTTCGGTACTATTTACTCAACGGTCCAAAGGGGGCATCATACGTATAGGTATTATTCAATGGTTTTCCAAAAAGTAGCGTATGTCCGATGGTCCCCCATCGTACGTCCTTGTACTATTTTCAAGCGTAGGTACGATGGTCCCCCTGTGTAAGTCCTCTACTAAAAATAGGAGCCTACATCCGGTAACCCTAGCGTACGTTCAATCAAAAAGGGTTAAGCTCGGGTTTGTGCTTCAAAACGCCTAAGGAGTTTTAGGTTATAGGTATGGGCTTAGGTCCTTTGTTATGAAACCGGGTCTTAACCATTCCTTGTAGAAAATCTCTTAATAAAAACTAATGTTTTTATTGAGGTATTACACTCTCTCTTCCTTATAAGAATTTCGTCCTCAAAATTTGGTGTTAGTTATAAACCAGATCCTTCTGGTAGAGAGGGTTTTCAAAAAAAAAAAAAAAACAATTTAAAGTTTTAAAATGAAACACACGGTATTTGACATGCATAATTAAATCTGCAGAAGTAAGAGAAACAATTGCATATATAAATAAGCATAGTAAAATAGTCATCCATAGTGCATAAAAATTGCCACCACCAAGGTGGACTTATAGTGTAACCAAGACATACAAAATTGCCACCACCACGGTGGACTTACAAAAACAGCCACAAAGAAGGTGACAATTACAAACAAAATGTCTTATGTGAGCGAGATCGTCTCCTAGAGCTGGGCTCGGCAGATCCTCGATCAGGTGTGCCCCTCGCACTGGGGCTCCCCCCCTCTCCCCCGGTTGATGCTTGGACTGTGGATGCCGTAGTCTTTGACGTCAAGGGATCCCATAAATTTGTCTCGAAGTTGTATGAGAGTAGCGTGGTCCTCTGCTCATGCAGTGTGTAACTCTTGAAGGGACTGCTGCACCGCTCGGAGCGTGCTCTCCATACGGTTAAGATGCTCACCTTGACTGGTAGACAAGGATGCTCCTCGGGCCACCCTCGGTGGTCATGGTGGTCTCTAGTCCTGCTTAGCCTTTCGGAGATGAGTGCTACCTGCATTGAGGAATCGCAAGGCTATAATTCTGTTGGATGGCAGTAGCTCCTTCAGACCTCTAGTAGACACTCCGGCATGCTCGGCGATCCGGGCAACTAAGGCTCCATACGGCAGGGTAGTGATTTGATGCGCTAACTGTACTCCCATCATCGTTGTCGTGACCAAGGAGCCGAAATCGATGGGGGTCTCGGTCAAAAGTACATAAAGGTAGCGAGCTCGCTCTATGGTGATGGATGTGAGGCTCACTACCAAAAATATTCAACTGACCACGATGCGATAGATGCACCGGTCGTCGTCGCCCTTGAGGTCACTCAACTGGAAACCTCCTTCTCCCTCCATTTCCATCTAGTGAGGACACCCCGTTGGTGAAACGCTATACCAACTGAGCACAAGTGGGAAGGCCGTCAACTCGGTAAGGGTACCCTGGGTAGCACACTTGTGGTGCCCCGGTGATGTAGCTGATGAGAGTGGGGGTCACTATAATCGGCTTGCCCTTGAGCCAAGTGTGAAAAGAGTTGCCGTACCTCATGTGAATGTTGGCGTAGAACTCATGGACCAGCTCCTTGATAAGCGCTAAAATATTCATATTTTCAGCCCTTATCTTACATGTTTTAATCCTTTGGTTTTGGTTAATTAGGTCATTTTACTTCATTTTTGTGTTTTTGATGTTTTTACAGGCTTTTGGAAGAAAGTGAAGTAAAACTGGGTATTTAGGCTCAAAAAAGAGAATATGGGAAAATTGGAGCTCCCTGGTACTGCGATCAATCGTAGGGTACCTACGATCGAGCGCAATACCAGAGGAGATGCTGCACGAGCCAGGCCAGGAGCGATCGAGTGCAGGCAAAAGAGGCATCGATCGCACATGGGCTGCGATCGAGCGCACCCGTGCGCCGGAGGCATTCCAAGTGGCGGCTACAATGTCTCTATTTCCATATTAGGGTTTTTGAAACTCCAAATTGTAATAAGACTGAAACCCTGCGAAAACCCTAGGGTTTACTACTTTTCCAAGGACTTCTAAAGCCTATAAATAGACTCCTAAGCCTTTAGAATAGGTAGGCTTGGAGAAGGGAGAAGAAGAGGAGCTCTCAAGTTAAGTCTCGGGTTTATTCTTTCTTTTCTTTTCTTTTATTTTATGAAGATGTTTAACATCAACTCTATGTGTAGCTAATTTATTTAGTAGGGCTAGATTGAAGCCCTAGTTATGTTAAATTAATATTTCAATATTGGCGCCTTGTGATGATCATGTTGTGCTATTTAACTTGATTAATACCTACTTGCATGAATTCCTCATATGTGTATGCCTGATCAACATGTGCATGTGGTATGGACTTGTTAGTTAGATCAATTTGGATGGCCGAGTCCTGGGTTTAACTTAAGTAACAAAAGAATCCACACCGCGATTCTTGGGTTAATCAACATAGGGAACTGGGAGTATGTGTCCATGCCCTAGGCCTTGTGTGTTTGTCGATTTCCTTAGAACATATGCTTTTCTAAAGAACAACTTAGTATAGACATGCTAAATCCTTTAGGAAAGAAAAGAATTAGAGCATGGACCAAGTGGCTAATTCGTTGCTTAGGGAAATCAATAGCTTAAGGAGTTAGGGTTTAACCCTTAGGTTGGCAAACATTAAATATGCATAACTTGATCAAAGCATTGGCATATTGATATACTAGTTTAACATAATTAGTGGTGGATATCAAAGCCCTACCCTTTGTTATCATCACATCAACAATCAATCTTTATTTTGTTTTTGCTTAAGGAATTTATTTTTAAACATAAATTCAGCAATCCTCATGGGAATGATCATGTACTTGCACTCTATACTACCATGTTGACCTTGTGCACTTGCAGGTAAAACGTACAATTATTTACCTATTAATTTAGGTAGATTTTTGCACAACACTCCTTGACCGCAGGACGGTGATCCACCACCATTTTCGTCCAACCCTAGGCGTCTAGTATCATCCGTATCCTTGGAGCTTTGTAGGTGATGTGTGCCAAATATGCATATTTGGACCCTTTAATTTACTTTTGTTAATTCTTCAGCTGTGTTATTATCTGATGTTCTGGGTTAGTTTTGTGTGTTTAATGTTTTTTAGGTTGCTATGGGAAAACTGCGTGATTTATGTAAAAGTTGCACACTTTGGAGAAGCTGCCAATGGACCTACGATCGAGCACAGTATACTACGCTTGAGCCTAGCACCCCACGATTGAGCGCAGATGTACCCAGTTCAAAGCCCATCGCGTGTGCATGCTTGCGCCGCAAAGAGGAATTGATGCTTGAGTGCGCTCGAGCCCACCAAGTGTGCGATTGAGCACACTTGTCCGATCTGGCAGCAAGTTTTATTCTAATTCAACTCATAAATCCTAGTTTTTGGCATATAAATTGATAATTCTCAGATTAGTTTAGGGAGGCTGCGAATTTTGAGATTTCAGAGGAGAGAGAAGAGAGTTATAGGGTTTCCTACCTTTTGGATCTCAACTTTGTGATTTCATATTTGTAAGTACTCAATTTTTTATTATGAATCCAATCAATCTTGTTTTGTCTTTCAACACCATGAGAGGCTAAGCCTTCAACTAAGGTTGAAGATGAAGCCCCACTTATGATTAGCACTTTGTTCCATGTATGTAGTATTTCCCAATTTAATGATTTAATTGCCCTATTGTGTTACTTCTAATAATTGGATTGAATAATTCTTGGATATCTTTTATGATTCAAGGATACACTTGATGATTTTAGATTATTCAATGCAATTGATTGCTTGGTTTTCTTTGTTAAAAATTGGATTTCCCCTGTGATTTATTGTTTGGATACAATTGATGTTTTGATAAAAATTGGATATTTTCTTGTGATTTATAGATACAGTTGATGATTTAATTAAATATTGGATTTCTTTTGTGATTTGGGTTATGAATGGATACATGGGATGTTTTGATTAATTCTTCGAAGAATTAGTAAAACAAACCTAAGATTTACATGTGAGAACTTTGGGAAAGATTATAGATCATGGAACTATGTGCTATGAATTTGTGAGTACGGATTCCTAAACCCTAGTGCTTTGTCATTAGATTACAATTACTTTAAATTGCTTTTGCTTTTGATTTTTCATTCAAACTATAATCACTAAAAAATTTGAAACTAGGTTAGGGTTCAATTGATTTAGACATAAATTTATTTTCAAGAATACAATTCTCTGTGGGATCGACCTCGCACTTGCAATCCATTAACTACAATTGATTCGTGCACTTGTGAGTTAATATAATTTGTACAACAAGTTTTTGGCGCCCTTGCTGGGGAATAGTTAAATTTTTGAAATCAAGTTTTTCTAAATTAGTTCAGTCTTTCTACTAGTTATAATTAGGATTTGATTTGTCAACAATTTTTTATTCTTGTTTCTAAGCCCTTGAAGCAGAATAAGCCATTGAACCAGGGAGGTACCTCCACTCAAGCTCAGAATTAGTTCTGGCCATCTCACCAAGCTCAACTGGCTGCTTATCAGTCCACTACACAAGTGCCACAGCTTGCACCACAGTCATCATTGGATGACACATTGAAAGCAATCGTGCAAGAGTTGAAGAATACTAACATTAGCAATAATCAAGCTATACAAGAGCTCAAGAATTCCAACTCCTAAGCCATACAAGAACTGAAGAACTCCACCATGGGCAATAGTAGAGATATACAAGAACTTAAGCAAGCCATGATCAAGGTAGAAGGACAAGTTGGCCAGCTAGCCAATCAAGTGGGGGAAAGAGAAAGAGGAAAGTTCCCAAGTCAATCTGTGCCTAACCCAAAAGGGCAATTTGTTATTGGGAGTTCCTCCGCCTCTACTCATGGTCAGGAAAATGTGTAAGCCATCATCACTCTGAGGCTGAAAACAAGTGGATAATCAAGTGGCCATGCCTGAAGGGGCCACTGAGGCTGAAAAAGAAGAGGAAAGCCAGAACAAGCTTGCAGGAGATGTTGAATCAAACACTGCAATTCGAATTGCCGAGAATCCCTTTAGAAAGTATGTTCCCAAAGCTGCGTATCCAGAAAGACTGATGGCGCCAAAGAAAAGCTCAAAGTTCGATGACATTTTGGAAGTGTTCAAGCAAGTGCAGATCAACA
The DNA here is from genome assembly GCF_965113065.1 of Corylus avellana. Taxonomy (NCBI): domain Eukaryota; kingdom Viridiplantae; phylum Streptophyta; class Magnoliopsida; order Fagales; family Betulaceae; genus Corylus; species Corylus avellana. Next base: position 11,468,847 of record NC_142499.1, on the reverse strand, counting down.
TTCCATTCCTAGATGCCATCCAGCAAGTGCCTTTTTTTGCTAAATTTCTGAAGGATTTGGTCCCATCAAGAGGAAGACGAATGTCACCAAGAAAGCTTTCTTGACTAAGCACGTCAGCTCTATTTTACAATACAAGATGCTTGTCAAATATAAGGACCTTAGATATCCTACCATTGCTTGCAAGATTGGTGACAACCGAATTGAAAAAGCTCTATTGGATTTGGGGGCTAGTGTAAATCTCTTGCCATATTCAATATATGTTCAACAGGGATTGGGAGAGCAGAAATCTACTTCAATTACACTTTAGGCTGACAATTCTATGAAGGTCCCAAGGGGAATCATTGAAGACGTTTTGATCAAAGTTGATAAGTTCTACTACTTTGTGGACTTCATCGTCTTAGATACAGAACCGACGGTAAATGCGGAGATTCAAGTTCCAATCATATTAAGGCGTCCCATTTTAACAACAGCTAATGCCCTAATCAACTATAGAACAAGTGTCATGAAGATATCTTTTGGGTATATGACAGTGTTGCTGAACATCTTTCATAGCAGCAGGCAGCCATTTGAGTATGAGGAGGTTAGAAGCACATGCTTGATTGAGGAGATAATGGAGAAGACAATTAATGAACCGAATATTGAAGAAGCCTTGGGAGAGTGTCTTATTGCACTTGGAGGTGACTTGGACCTGGATACATTATTGCACATGGAGGTGACTTGGACCTGGATACATTATTCGAGGCGGTCATGTCGGCGGGAGGCACGAAGAAATTCGAGGCGTTCCGGCCGTGATCGGGGCTCTTGCAAACTTTCAAAAATATTTGTACTTCGTTATTGAAGATCGGGGGGGCAAACGAACTCGAATTACTCCGTGCCACCCGCCGACATGATTGTCACGAAGTTCTCCACGAACTCGTAAATTTTCGGGGAAAACAATTTCACTTCGCATCTGACCATTTTGCTCGGCCTAGGGTTTCGGTCCGAGTTGTGAAAGCACAAACTCGTCAGATTTGGCCGAAACTTTACGAGCGTGTTCGGGGCTTCGAGGCGGTCATGTCGGCGAGAGGCACGAAGAAATTCGAGGCGTTCCGGCCGTGATCGGGGCTCTTGCAAACTTTCAAAAATATTTGTACTTCGTTATTGAAGATCGGGGGGGCAAACGAACTCGAATTACTCCGTGCCACCCGCCGACATGATTGTCACGAAGTTCTCCACGAACTCGTAAATTTTCGGGGAAAACAATTTCACTTCGCATCTGACCATTTCGCTCGGCCAAGGGTTTCGGTCCGAGTTGTGAAAGTACAAATTCGTCAGATTTGGCCGAAACTTTACGAGCGTGTTCGGGGCTTCGAGGCGGTCATGTCGGCGGGAGGCACGAAGAAATTCGAGGCGTTCCGGCCGTGATCGGGGCACTTGCAAACTTTCAGAAAAATTTGTACTTCGTTAATTAAGATCGGGGGAGGGCAAACGAACTCGAATCACTCCGTGCCAATCGCCGACATGATTGTCACGAAGTTTTGCACGAACTCGTAAATTTTCGGGGAAAACAATTTCACTCCGCATCTGACCATTTTTCTCGACCTAAAGATTCGGTCCGAGTTGTGAAATTACGAACTCGTCCGATTTGGCCGAAACTTTACGAGCGTGTCCGAGGCTTCGGGGCTGTCATGTCGGCGGGAGGCACGAAGAAATTCGAGGCGTTCCGGCCGTGATCGGGGCTCTTGCAAACTTTCAAAAATATCTGTACTTCGTTATTGAGGATCGGGGGCAGCAAACGAACTCGAATCACTCCGTGCCACCTGCCGACATGATTGTCACGAAATTCTCCACGAACTCGTAAATTTTCGGGGAAAGCAATTTCACTTCGCATCTGACCATTTTGCTCGACCTGGGGTTTCGGTCCGAGTGGTGAAATTACAAACTCGTCCGATTTGGCCGAGACTTTACGAGCATGTTCGGGGCTTCGAGGCGGTCATGTCGGCGGGAGGGACGAAGAAATTCGAGGCGTTCCGGCCGTGATCGGGGCTCTTGCAAACTTTCAGAAAAATTTGTACTTCGTTAATTAAGATCGGGGGGGGGGGGGGCAAACGAACTCGAATCACTCCGTGCCACCCGCCGACATGATTGTCACGAAGTTCTGCACGAACTCGTAAATTTTCGGCGAAAATAATTTCACTTCGTATCTGACCATTTTTCTCGGCCTAAGGTTTCGGTCCGAGTTGTGAAATTACGAACTCGTCCGATTTGGCCAAAACTTGGCGAGCGTGTTCGGGGCTTCGAGGCGGTCTTGTCGGCGGGAGGCACGAAGAAATTTGAGGCGTTCCGGCCGTGATCGGGGCTCTTGCAAACTTTCAAAAAAATTTGTACTTCGTTAGTGAAGATCGGGGGGGCAAACGAACTCGAATCACTCCGTGCCACCCGCCGACATGAATGTCACGAAGTTTTGCACGAACTCTTAAATTTTCGGGGAAAACAATTTCACTCCGCATCTGACCATTTTTCTCGACCTAAAGATTCGGTCCGAGTTGTGAAATTACGAACTCGTCCGATTTGGCCGAAACTTTACGAGCGTGTCCGAGGCTTCGAGGCTGTCATGTCGGCGGGAGGCACGAAGAAATTCGAGGCGTTCTGGCCGTGATCGGGGCTCTTGCAAACTTTCAAAAATATTTGTACTTCGTTATTGAGGATCGGGGGCAGCAAACGAACTCGAATCACTCCGTGCCACCTGCCGACATGATTGTTACGAAATTCTCCACGAACTCGTAAATTTTCGGGGAAAGCAATTTCACTTCGCATCTGACCATTTTGCTCGACCTGGGGTTTCGGTCCGAGTGGTGAAATTACAAACTCGTCCGATTTGGCCGAGACTTTACGAGCATGTTCGGGGCTTCGAGGCGGTCATGTCGGCGGGAGGGACGAAGAAATTCGAGGCGTTCCGGCCGTGATCGAGGCTCTTGCAAACTTTCAAAAATATTTGTACTTCGTTAGTGAAGATCGGGGGGGCAAACGAACTCGAATCACTCCGTGCCACCCGCCGACATGATTGTCACGAAGTTCTCCACGAACTCGTAAATTTTCGGGGAAAACAATTTCACTTCGCATCTGACCATTTTGCTCGGCCTAGGGTTTCGGTCCGAGTTGTGAAAGTACAAACTCGTCAGATTTGGCCAAAACTTTACGCGCGTGTTCGGGGCTTCGAGGCGGTCATGTCGGCGAGAGGCACGAAGAAATTCGAGGCGTTCCGGCCGTGATCGAGGCTCTTGCAAACTTTCAAAAATATTTGTACTTCGTTATTGAAGATCGGGGGGGCAAACGAACTCGAATTACTCCGTGCCACCCGCCGACATGAATGTCACGAAGTTTTGCACGAACTCGTAAATTTTCGGGGAAAACAATTTCACTCCGCATCTGACCATTTTTCTCGACCTAAAGATTCGGTCCGAGTTGTGAAATTACGAACTCGTCCGATTTGGCCGAAACTTTACGAGCGTGTCCGAGGCTTCGAGGCTGTCATGTCGGCGGGAGGCACGAAGAAATTCGAGGCGTTCTGGCTGTGATCGGGGCTCTTGCAAACTTTCAAAAATATTTGTACTTCGTTATTGAGGATCGGGGGCAGCAAACGAACTCGAATCACTCCGTGCCACCTGCCGACATGATTGTCACGAAATTCTCCACGAACTCGTAAATTTTCGGGGAAAGCAATTTCACTTCGCATCTGACCATTTTGCTCGACCTGGGGTTTCGGTCCGAGTGGTGAAATTACAAACTCGTCCGATTTGGCCGAGACTTTACGAGCATGTTCGGGGCTTCGAGGCGGTCATGTCGGCGGGAGGGACGAAGAAATTCGAGGCGTTCCGGCCGTGATCGAGGCTCTTGCAAACTTTCAAAAATATTTGTACTTCGTTAGTGAAGATCGGGGGGGCAAACGAACTCGAATCACTCCGTGCCACCCGCCGACATGATTGTCACGAAGTTCTCCACGAACTCGTAAATTTTCGGGGAAAACAATTTCACTTCGCATCTGACCATTTTGCTCGGCCTAGGGTTTCGGTCCGAGTTGTGAAAGTACAAACTCGTCAGATTTGGCCAAAACTTTACGAGCGTGTTCGGGGCTTCGAGGCGGTCATGTCGGCGAGAGGCACGAAGAAATTCGAGGCGTTCCGGCCGTGATCGAGGCTCTTGCAAACTTTCAAAAATATTTGTACTTCGTTATTGAAGATCGGGGGGGGAAACGAACTCGAATTACTCCGTGCCACCCGCCGACATGAATGTCACGAAGTTTTGCACGAACTCGTAAATTTTCGGGGAAAACAATTTCACTCCGCATCTGACCATTTTTCTCGACCTAAAGATTCGGTCCGAGTTGTGAAATTACGAACTCGTCCGATTTGGCCGAAACTTTACGAGCGTGTCCGAGGCTTCGAGGCTGTCATGTCGGCGGGAGGCACGAAGAAATTCGAGGCGTTCTGGCCGTGATCGGGGCTCTTGCAAACTTTCAAAAATATTTGTACTTCGTTATTGAGGATCGGGGGCAGCAAACGAACTCGAATCACTCCGTGCCACCTGCCGACATGATTGTCACGAAATTCTCCACGAACTCGTAAATTTTCGGGGAAAGCAATTTCACTTCGCATCTGACCATTTTGCTCGACCTGGGGTTTCGGTCCGAGTGGTGAAATTACAAACTCGTCCGATTTGGCCGAGACTTTACGAGCATGTTCGGGGCTTCGAGGCGGTCATGTCGGCGGGAGGGACGAAGAAATTCGAGGCGTTCCGGCCGTGATCGAGGCTCTTGCAAACTTTCAAAAATATTTGTACTTCGTTAGTGAAGATCGGGGGGGCAAACGAACTCGAATCACTCCGTGCCACCCGCCGACATGATTGTCACGAAGTTCTCCACGAACTCGTAAATTTTCGGGGAAAACAATTTCACTTCGCATCTGACCATTTTGCTCGGCCTAGGGTTTCGGTCCGAGTTGTGAAAGTACAAACTCGTCAGATTTGGCCAAAACTTTACGAGCGTGTTCGGGGCTTCGAGGCGGTCATGTCGGCGAGAGGCACGAAGAAATTCGAGGCGTTCCGGCCGTGATCGAGGCTCTTGCAAACTTTCAAAAATATTTGTACTTCGTTATTGAAGATCGGGGGGGCAAACGAACTCGAATTACTCCGTGCCACCCGCCGACATGATTGTCACGAAGTTCTCCACGAACTCGTAAATTTTCGGGGAAAACAATTTAACTTCGCATCTGACCATTTCGCTCGGCCAAGGGTTTCGGTCCGAGTTGTGAAAGTACAAATTCGTCAGATTTGGCCGAAACTTTACGAGCGTGTTCGGGGCTTCGAGGCGGTCATGTCGGCGGGAGGCACGAAGAAATTTGAGGTGTTCCGGCCTCGATCGGGGCTCTTGCAAACTTTCAAAAATATTTGTACTTCGTTAGTGAAGATCGGGGGGCAAACGAACTCGAATCACTCCGTGCCACCCGCCGACATGATTGTCACGAAGTTCTCCACGAACTCGTAAATTTTCGGGGAAAACAATTTCACTTCGCATCTGACCATTTTGCTCGGCCTAGGGTTTCGGTCTGAGTTGTGAAATTACAAACTCGTATGATTTGGCTGAACCTTTACGAGCGTGTCCGGGGCTTCGAGGCTGTCATGTCGGCTGGAGGCAAAAAGAAATTCGAGGCGTTCCGGCCGTGATCGAGGCTCTTGCAAACTTTCAAAAATATTTGTACTTCGTTATTGAAGATTGGGGCAGCAAACGAACTCGAATCACTCCGTGCCACCCGCCGACATGATTGTCACGAAGTTCTGCACGAACTCGTAAATTTTCGGCGAAAATAATTTCACTTCGTATCTGACCATTTTTCTCGGCCTAGGGTTTCGGTCCGAGTTGTGAAATTACGAACTCGTCCGATTTGGCCAAAACTTGGCGAGCGTGTTCGAGGCTTCGAGGCGGTAATGTCGGCGGGAGGCACGAAGAAATTTGAGGCGTTCCGGCCTCGATCGAGGCTCTTGCAAACTTTCAAAAATATTTGTACTTCGTTAGTGAAGATCGGGGGGGCAAACGAACTCGAATCACTCCGTGCCACCCGCCGACATGATTGTCACGAAGTTCTCCACGAACTCGTAAATTTTCGGGGAAAACAATTTCACTTCGCATCTGACCATTTTGCTCGGCCTAGGGTTTCGGTCCGAGTTGTGAAAGTACAAACTCGTCAGATTTGGCCAAAACTTTACGAGCGTGTTCGGGGCTTCGAGGCGGTCATGTCGGCGAGAGGCACGAAGAAATTCGAGGCGTTCCGGCCGTGATCGGGGCTCTTGCAAACTTTCAAAAATATTTGTACTTCGTTATTGAAGATCGGGGGGGCAAACGAACTCGGATTACTCCGTGCCACCCGCCGACATGATTGTCACGAAGTTCTCCACGAACTCGTAAATTTTCGGGGAAAACAAATTCACTTCGCATAAGACCATTTCGCTCGGCCAAGGGTTTCGGTCCGAGTTGTGAAAGTACAAATTCGTCAGATTTGGCCGAAACTTTACGAGCGTGTTCGGGGCTTCGAGGCGGTCATGTCGGCGGGAGGCACAAAGAAATTTGAGGTGTTCCGGCCTCGATCGGGGCTCTTGCAAACTTTCAAAAATATTTGTACTTCGTTAGTGAAGATCGGGGGGGCAAACGAACTCGAATCACTCCGTGCCACCCGCCGACATGATTGTCACGAAGTTCTGCACGAACTCGTAAATTTTCGGCGAAAATAATTTCACTTCGTATCTGACCATTTTTCTCGGCCTAGGGTTTCGGTCCGAGTTGTGAAATTACGAACTCGTCCGATTTGGCCAAAACTTGGCGAGCGTGTTCGGGGCTTCGAGGTGGTCATGTCGGCGGGAGGCACGAAGAAATTTGAGGCGTTCCGGCCTCGATCGAGGCTCTTGCAAACTTTCAAAAATATTTGTACTTCGTTAGTGAAGATCGGGGGGGCAAACGAACTCGAATCACTCCGTGCCACCCGCCGACATGATTGTCACGAAGTTCTGCACGAACTCGTAAATTTCCGGTGAAAACAATTTCACTTCGCATCTGACCATTTTGCTCGGCCTAGGGTTTCGGTCCAAGATGTGAAAGTACAAACTCGTCCGATTTGGCCGAAACTTTACGAGCGTGTTCGGGGCTTCAAGGCGGTCTTGTCGGCGGGAGGCACGAAGAAATTCGAGGCGTTCCGGCCGTGATCGGGGCTCTTGCAAACTTTTAGAAAAATTTGTACTTTGTTAATTAAGATCGGGTGGGCAAACGAACTCGAATCACTCGGTGCCACCCGCCGAAATGAATGTCACGAAGTTCTGCACGAACTCGTAAATTTTCGGGGAAAACAATTTCACTTCGCGTCTGACCATTTTGCTCGGCCTAGGGTTTCGGTCCGAGTCGTGAAATTACGAACTCATCCGTTTTGGCCGAAACTTGACGAGCGTGTTCGGGGCTTCGAGGCGGTCATGTCGGCGGGAGGCACGAAGAAATTTGAGGTGTTCCGGCCTCGATCGGGGCTCTTGCAAACTTTTAAAAATATTTGTACTTCGTTAGTGAAGATCGGGGGGGCAAACGAACTCGAATCACTCCGTGCCACCCGCCGACATGATTGTCACGAAGTTCTCCACGAACTCGTAAATTTTCGGAGAAAACAATTTCACTTCGCATCTGACCATTTTGCTCGGCCTAGGGTTTCGGTCTGAGTTGTGAAATTACAAACTCGTATGATTTGGCTGAACCTTTACGAGCGTGTCCGGGGCTTCGAGGCTGTCATGTCGGCTGGAGGCACAAAGAAATTCGAGGCGTTCCGGCCGTGATCGGGGCTCTTGCAAACTTTCAAAAATATCTGTACTTCGTTATTGAAGATTGGGGCAGCAAACGAACTCGAATCACTCCGTGCCACCTGCCGACATGATTGTCACGAAATTCTCCACGAACTCGTAAATTTTCGGGGAAAGCAATTTCACTTCGCATCTGACCATTTTGCTCGACCTGGGGTTTCGGTCCGAGTGGTGAAATTACAAACTCGTCCGATTTGGCCGAGACTTTACGAGCATGTTCGGGGCTTCGAGGCGGTCATGTCGGCGGGAGGCACGAAGAAATTTGAGGCGTTCCGGCCTCGATCGAGGCTCTTGCAAACTTTCAAAAATATTTGTACTTCGTTAGTGAAGATCGGGGGGGCAAACGAACTCGAATCACTCCGTGCCACCCGCTGACATGATTGTCACGAAGTTCTCCACGAACTCGTAAATTTCTGGCGAAAATAATTTCACTTCGTATCTGACCATTTTTCTCGGCCTAGGGTTTCGGTCCGAGTTGTGAAATTACGAACTCGTCCGATTTGGCCAAAACTTGGCGAGCGTGTTCGGGGCTTCGAGGCGGTCATGTCGGCGGGAGGCACGAAGAAATTTGAGGCGTTCCGGCCTCGATCGAGGCTCTTGCAAACTTTCAAAAATATTTGTACTTCGTTAGTGAAGATCGGGGGGGCAAACGAACTCGAATCACTCCGTGCCAACTGCCGACATGATTGTCACGAAATTCTCCACGAACTCGTTAATTAAGATCGGGTGGGCAAACCAACTCGAATCACTCGATGCCACCCGCCGAAATGAATGTCACGAAGTTCTGCACGAACTCGTAAATTTTCGGGGAAAACAATTTCACTTCGAGTCTGACCATTTTGCTCGGCCTAGGGTTTCGGTCCGAGTCGTGAAATTACGAACTCATCCGTTTTGGCCGAAACTTGACGAGCGTGTTCGGGGCTTCGAGGCGGTCATGTCGGCGGGAGGCACGAAGAAATTTGAGGTGTTCCGGCCTCGATCGGGGCTCTTGCAAACTTTCAAAAATATCTGTACTTCGTTATTGAGGATCGGGGGCAGCAAACGAACTCGAATCACTCCGTGCCACCTGCCGACATGATTGTCACGAAATTCTCCACGAACTCGTAAATTTTCGGGCAAAGCAATTTCACTTCGCATCTGACCATTTTTCTCGACCTAAAGATTCGGTCCGAGTTGTGAAATTACGAACTCGTCCGATTTGGCCGAAACTTTACGAGCATGTCCGAGGCTTCGAGGCTGTCATGTCGGCGGGAGGCACGAAGAAATTCGAGGCGTTCCGGCCGTGATCGGGGCTCTTGCAAACTTTCAAAAATATATGTACTTCGTTATTGAGGATCGGGGGGGCAAACGAACTCGTATCACTCCGTGCCACCCGCCGACATGATTGTCACGAAGTTCTGCACGAACTCGTAAATTTTCGGGGAAAACAATTTCACTTCGCGTCTGACCATTTTGCTCGGCCTAGGGTTTCGGTCCGAGTCGTGAAATTACGAACTCATCCGATTTGGCCGAAACTTGACGAGCGTGTTCGGGGCTTCGAGGAGGTCATGTCGGCGGGAGGCACGAAGAAATTTGAGGTGTTCCGGCCTCGATCGGGGCTCTTGCAAACTTTCAAAAATATTTGTACTTCGTTAGTGAAGATCGGGGGGGCAAACGAACTCGACTCACTCCGTGCCACCCGCCGACATGATTGTCACGAAGTTCTCCACGAACTCGTAAATTTTCGGGGAAAACAATTTCACTCCGCATCTGACCATTTTGCTCGACCTAAAGATTCGGTCCGAGCTGTGAAATTACGAACTCGTCCGATTTGGCCGAAACTTTACGAGCGTGTCCGAGGCTTCGAGGCTGTCATGTCGGCGGGAGGCACGAAGAAATTCGAGGCGTTCCGGCCGTGATCGGGGCTCTTGCAAACTTTCAAAAATATCTGTCCTTCGTTATTGAGGATCGGGGGCAGCAAACGAACTCGAATCACTCTGTGCCACCTGCCGACATGATTGTCACGAAATTCTCCACGAACTCGTAAATTTTCGGGGAAAGCAATTTCACTTCGCATCTGACCATTTTGCTCGACCTTGGGTTTCGGTCCGAGTGGTGAAATTACAAACTCGTCCGATTTGGCCGAGACTTTACGAGCATGTTCGGGGCTTCGAGGCGGTCATGTCGGTGGGAGGAACGAAGAAATTCGAGGCGTTCCGGCCGTGATCGGGGCTCTTGTAAACTTTCAGAAAATTTTGTACTTCGTTAATTAAGATCGGGGGGGCAAACGAACTCGAATCACTCCGTGCCACCCGCCGACATGATTGTCACGAAGTTCTGCACGAACTCGTAAATTTTCGGCGAAAATAATTTCACTTCGAATCTGACCATTTTTCTCGGCCTAGGGTTTCGGTCCGAGTTGTGAAATTACGAACTCGTCCGATTTGGCCAAAACTTGGCGAGCGTGTTCGGGGCTTCTAGGCGGTCATGTCGGCGGGAGGCACGAAGAAATTCGAGGCGTTCCGGCCGTGATCGGGGCTCTTGTAAACTTTCAGAAAATTTTGTACTTCGTTAATTAAGATCGGGGGGGCAAACGAACTTGAATCACTCCGTGCCACCCGCCGACATGATTGTCACGAAGTTCTCCACGAACTCGTAAATTTTCGGGGAAAACAATTTCACTTCGCATCTGACCATTTTGCTCGGCCTAGAATTTCGGTCCAAGTTGTGAAAGTACAAACTCGTCCGATTTGGCCGAAACTTTACGAGCGTGTTCGGGGCTTCAAGGCGGTCTTGTCGGCGGGAGGCACGAAGAAATTCGAGGCGTTCCGGCCGTGATCGGGGCTCTTGCAAACTTTTAGAAAAATTTGTACTTTGTTAATTAAGATCGGGTGGGCAAACGAACTCGAATCACTCCGTGCCACCCGCCGACATGATTGTCACGAAGTTCTGCACGAACTCGTAAATTTTCGGGGAAGACAATTTCACTCTGCATCTGACCATTTTTCTCGACCTAAAGATTCGGTCCGAGTTGTGAAATTACGAACTCGTCCGATTTGGCCGAAACTTTACGAGCGTGTTCGAGGCTACGAGGCGGACATGTCGGCGGGAGGCACGAAGAAATTCGAGGCGTTCCGACCGTGATCGGGGCTCTTGCAAACTTTCAAAAATATTTGTACTACATTATTGAGGATCGGGGGGGCAAACGAACTCGAATCACTCCGTGCCACCCGCCGACATGATTGTCACGAAGTTTTGCACGAACTCGTAAATTTTCGGGGAAAACAATTTCACTCCGCATTTGACCATTTTTCTCGACCTAAAGATTCGGTCCGAGTTGTGAAATTACGAACTCGTCCGATTTGGCCGAAACTTTACGAGCGTGTTCGAGGCTTCGAGGCGGACATGTCGGCGGGAGGCACGAAGAAATTCAAGGCGTTCCGGCTGTGATCGGGGCACTTGCAAACTTTCAAAAATATTTGTACTTCGTTATTGAGGATCGGGGGGGCAAACGAACTCGAATCACTCCGTGCCACCCGCCGACATGATTGTCACGAAGTTCTGGACGAACTCGTCAATTTTCGGGGAAATTAATTTCAATTCGCATCTGACCATTTTGCTCGGCCAAGGGTTTCGGTCCGAGTTGTGAAATTACAAACTCGTCCGATTTGACCGAGACTTTACGAGCGTATTCGGGGCATCGAGGCGGTCATGTCGGCGGGAGGCACGAAGAAATTCGAGGCGTTCCGGCCGTGATCGAGGCTCTTGCAAACTTTCAGAAAAATTTGTATTTCGTTAATTAAGATCGGGGGGGCAAACGAACTCGAATCACTCCGTGCCACCCGCCGACATGATTGTCACGAAGTTCTGCACGAACTCGTAAATTTTCGGGGAAAACAATTTCACTTCGCATCTGGCCATTTTTCTCAGCCTAGGCTTTCGGTCCGAGTTGTGAAATTACAAACTCGTCCGATTTGGCCGAAACTTTACGAGCGTATTCAGGGCATCGAGGCGGTCATGTCGGCGGGAGGCACGAAGAAATTCGAGGCGTTCCGGCCGTGATCGGGGCTCTCGCAAACTTTCAGAAAAATTTGTACTTCGTTAATTAAGATCGGGGGGGCAAACGAACTCGAATCACTCCGTGCCACCCGCCGACATGATTGTCACGAAGTTTTGCACGAACTCGTAAATTTTCGGGGAAAACAATTTCACTCCGCATCTGACCTTTTTTCTCGGCCTAGGGTTTAGGTCCGAGTTGTGAAATTACGAGCTTGTCCGATTTGGCCGAAACTTTACGAGCGTGTTCGGGGCTTCGAGGCGGTCATGTCGGCGGGAGGCACGAAGAAATTCGAGGCGTTCCGGCCGTGATCGGGGCTCTCGCAAACTTTAAGAAAAATTTGTACTTCGTTAATTAAGATCGGGGGGGCAAACGAACTCGAATCACTCCGTGCCACCCGCCGACATGATTGTCACGAAGTTCTGCACGAACTCGTAAATTTTCGGGGAAAACAATTTCACTCCACATCTGACCATTTTTCTCGACCTAAAGATTCGGTCCGAGTTGTGAAATTACGAACTCGTCCGATTTGGCCGAGACTTTACGAGCGTGTCCGGGGCTTCGAGGCGGTCATGTCGGCGGGAGGCACGAAGAAATTCGAGGCGTTCCGGCCGTGATCGGAGCTCTTCCAAACTTTCAGAAAAATTTGTACTTCGTTAATTAAGATCGGGGGGGGCAAACGAACTCGAATCACTCCGTGCCAGCCGCCGACATGATTGTCACAAAGTTCTGCACGAACTCGTAAATTTTCGGGGAAAACAATTTCACTCCGCATCTGACCATTTTTCTCGGCCTAGGGTTTAGGTCCGAGTTCTGAAATTACGAACTTATCCGATTTGGCCGACACTTTACGAGCGTGTTCGGGGCTTCGAGGCGGTCATGTCGGCGGGAGGCACGACGAAATTCGAGGCGTTCCGACCGTGATCGGGGCTCTTGCAAACTTTCAAAAATATTTGTACTTCGTTATTGAAGATCAGGGGGGCAAACAAACTCGAATCACTCCGTGCCACCCGCCGACGTGATTGTCACGAAGTTCTGGACGAACTCGTAAATTTTCGGGGAAAACAATTTCAATTCGCATCTGACCATTTTGCTCGGCCAAGGGTGTGAAATTAGAAACTCGTCCGATTGGGCCGAGACTTTACGAGCGTGTCCGGGGCTTCGAGGCGGTCATGTCGGCGGGAGGCACGAAGAAATTTGAGGAGTTCCGGCCGTGATCGGGGCTCTTACAAACTTTTAGAAAAATTTGTGCTTCGTAAATTAAGATTGAGGGGGCAAACGAACTCGAATCACTTCGTGCCACCCGCCGACATGATTGTCACGAAGTTCTGCACAAACTCGTAAATTTTTGTGGAAAACAATTTCACTCCGCATTTGACCATTTTTCTCGGCCTAAAGTTTCGGTCCGAGTTGTGAAATTACGAACTCGTCCGATTTGGCCGAAACTTTACGAGCGTGTTCGGGGCTTCGAGGCGGTCATGTCGGCGGGAGGCACGAAGAAATTCGAGGCGTTCCGGCCGTAATCAGGGCTCTGGCAAACTTTCAGAAAAATTTGTACTTCGTTAATTAAGATCGGGGAGGCAAACGAACTCGAATCAATCCGTGCCACCCGCCGACTTGATTGTCACGAAGTTCTGCACGAACTCGTAAATTTTCGGGGAAAACAATTTCACTCCGCATCTGAGCATTTTTCTCGGCCTAGGGTTTAGGTCCGAGTTGTGAAATTACGAACTTGTCCGATTTGGCCGAAACTTTACGAGCGTGTTCGGGGCTTCGAGGCGGTCATGTCGGCGGGAGGCACGAAGAAATTCGAGGCGTTCCGGCCGTGATCGGGGCTCTTGCAAACTTTCAAAAATATTTGTACTTCGTTATTGAGGATCGGGGGGGCAAACGAACTCGAATCAATCCGTGCCACCCGCCGACTTGATTGTCACGAAGTTCTGCACGAACTCGTAAATTTTCGGGGAAAACAATTTCACTCCGCATCTGAGCATTTTTCTCGGCCTAGGGTTTAGGTCCGAGTTGTGAAATTACGAACTTGTCCGATTTGGCCGAAACTTTACGAGCGTGTTCGGGGCTTCGAGGCGATCATGTCGGCGGGAGGCACGAAGAAATTCGAGGCGTTCCGGCCGTAATCGGGGCTCTTGCAAACTTTCAGAAAAATTTGTATTTCGTTAATTAAGATCGGGGGGGCAAACGAACTGGAATCACTCCGTGCCACCCGCCGACATGATTGTCACGAAGTTCTGCACGAAATCGTAAATTTTCGGGGAAAACAATTTCACTTCGCATCTGGCCATTTTTCTCAGCCTAGGCTTTCGGTCCGAGTTGTGAAATTACAAACTCGTCCGATTTGGCCGAAACTTTACGAGCGTATTCGGGGCATCGAGGCGGTCATGTCGGGGGGAGGCACGAAGAAATTCGAGGCGTTCCGGCCGTGATCGGGGCTCTTGCAAACTTTCAGAAAAATTTGTATTTCGTTAATTAAGATCGGGGGGGCAAACGAACTCGAATCACTCCGTGCCACCCGCCGACATGATTGTCACGAAGTTCTGCACGAACTCGTAAATTTTCGGGGAAAACAATTTCACTTCGCATCTGGCCATTTTTCTCTTCCTAGGCTTTCGGTCCGAGTTGTGAAATTACAAACTCGTCCGATTTGGCCGAAACTTTACGAGCGTATTCGGGGCATCGAGGCGGTCATGTCGGCGGGAGGCACGAAGAAATTCAAGGCGTTCCGGCCGTGATCGGGGCTCTCGCAAACTTTCAGAAAAATTTGTACTTCGTTAATTAAGATCGGGGGGGCAAACGAACTCGAATCACTCAGTGCCACCCGCCGACATGATTGTCACGAAGTTCTGCACGAACTCGTAAATTTTCGGGGAAAACAATTTCACTCCGCATCTGACCATTTTTCTCGACCTAAAGATTCGGTCCGAGTTGTGAAATTACGAACTCGTCCGAGTTGGCCGAAACTTTACGAGCGTGTTCGAGGCTTCGAGGCGGACATGTCGGCCTAGGGTTTAGGTCCGAGTTGTCACGAAGTTCTGGACGAACTCGTCAATTTTCGGGGAAAACAATTTCAATTCGCATCTGACCATTTTGCTCGGCCAAGGGTTTCGGTCCGAGTTGTGAAATTACAAACTCGTCCGATTTGACCGAGACTTTACGAGCGTAATCGGGGCATCGAGGCGGTCATGTCGGCGGGAGGCACGAAGAAATTCGAGGCGTTCCGGCCGTAATCGGGGCTCTTGCAAACTTTCAGAAAAATTTGTATTTCGTTAATTAAGATCGGGGGGGCAAACGAACTCGAATCACTCCGTGCCACCCGCCGACATGATTGTCACGAAGTTCTGCACGAACTCGTAAATTTTCGGGGAAAACAATTTCACTTCGCATCTGGCCATTTTTCTCAGCCTAGGCTTTCGGTCCGAGTTGTGAAATTACAAACTCGTCCGATTTGGCCGAAACTTTACGAGCGTATTCGGGGCATCGAGGCGGTCATCTCGGCGGGAGGCACGAAGAAATTCAAGGCGTTCCAGCCGTGATCGGGGCTCTCGCAAACTTTCAGAAAAATTTGTACTTCGTTAATTAAGATCGGGGGGGCAAACGAACTCGAATCACTCAGTTCCACCCGCCGACATGATTGTCACGAAGTTCTGCACGAACTCGTAAATTTTCGGGGAAAACAATTTCACTCCGCATCTGACCATTTTTCTCGACCTAAAGATTCGGTCCGAGTTGTGAAATTACGAACTCGTCCGAGTTGGCCGAAACTTTACGAGCGTGTTCCAGGTTTCGAGGCGGACATGTCGGCGGGAGGCACGAAGAAATTCGAGGCGTTCCGGCCGTGATCGGGGCTCTTGCAAACTTTCAAAAATATTTGTACTTCGTTATTGAGGATCGGGGGGGCAAACGAACTCGAATCACTCCGTGCCACCCGCCGACATGATTGTCACGAAGTTTTGCACGAACTCGTTAATTTTTGGGGAAAACAATTTCACTCCGCATCTGACCATTTTTCTCGACCTAAAGATTCGGTCCGAGTTGTGAAATTACGAACTCGTCCGATTTGGCCGAAACTTTACGAGCATGTTCGAGGCTTCGAGGCGGACATGTCGGCAGGAGGCACGAAGAAATTCGAGGCGTTCCGGCTGTGATCGGGGCACTTGCAAACTTTCAAAAATATTTGTACTTCGTTATTGAAGATCGGGGGGGCAAACGAACTCGAATCACTCCGTGCCACCCGCCGCCATGATTGTCACGAAGTTCTGCACGAACTCGTAAATTTTCGGGGAAAACAATTTCACTTCGCATCTGGCCATTTTTCTCTGCCTAGGCTTTCGGTCCGAGTTGTGAAATTACAAACTCGTCCGATTTGGCCGAAACTTTACGAGCGTATTCGGGGCATCGAGGCGGTCATGTCGGCGGGAGGCACGAAGAAATTCAAGGCGTTCCGGCCGTGATCGGGGCTCTCGCAAACTTTCAGAAAAATTTGTACTTCGTTAATTAAGATCGGGGGGGCAAACGAACTCGAATCACTCAGTGCCACCCGCCGACATGATTGTCACGAAGTTCTGCACGAACTCGTAAATTTTCGGGGAAAACAATTTCACTCCGCATCTGACCATTTTTCTCGACCTAAAGATTCGGTCCGAGTTGTGAAATTACGAACTCGTCCGAGTTGGCCGAAACTTTACGAGCGTGTTCGAGGCTTCGAGGCGGACATGTCGGCCTAGGGTTTAGGTCCGAGTTGTCACGAAGTTCTGGACGAACTCGTCAATTTTCGGGGAAAACAATTTCAATTCGCATCTGACCATTTTGCTCGGCCAAGGGTTTCGGTCCGAGTTGTGAAATTACAAACTCGTCCGATTTGACCGAGACTTTACGAGCGTATTCGGGGCATCGAGGCGGTCATGTCGGCGGGAGGCACGAAGAAATTCGAGGCGTTCCGGCCGTGATCGGGGCTCTTGCAAACTTTCAGAAAAATTTGTATTTCGTTAATTAAGATCGGGGGGGCAAACGAACTCGAATCACTCCGTGCCACCCGCCGACATGATTGTCACGAAGTTCTGCACGAACTCGTAAATTTTCGGGGAAAACAATTTCACTTCGCATCTGGCCATTTTTCTCAGCCTAGACTTTCGGTCCGAGTTGTGAAATTACAAACTCGTCCGATTTGGCCGAAACTTTACGAGCGTATTCGGGGCATCCAGGCGGTCATGTCGGCGGGAGGCACGAAGAAATTCAAGGCGTTCCGGCCGTGATCGGGGCTCTCGCAAACTTTCAGAAAAATTTGTACTTCGTTAATTAAGATCGGGGGGGCAAACGAACTCGAATCACTCAGTTCCACCCGCCGACATGATTGTCACGAAGTTCTGCACGAACTCGTAAATTTTCGGGGAAAACAATTTCACTCCGCATCTGACCATTTTTCTCGAACTAAAGATTCGGTCCGAGTTGTGAAATTACGAACTCGTCCGAGTTGGCCGAAACTTTACGAGCGTGTTCAAGGTTTCGAGGCGGACATGTCGGCGGGAGGCACGAAGAAATTCGAGGCGTTCCGGCCGTGATCGGGGCTCTTGCAAACTTTCAAAAATATTTGTACTTCGTTATTGAGGATCGGGGGGGCAAACGAACTCGAATCACTCCGTGCCACCCGCCGACATGATTGTCACGAAGTTTTGCACGAACTCGTTAATTTTCGGGGAAAACAATTTCACTCCGCATCTGACCATTTTTCTCGACCTAAAGATTCGGTCCGAGTTGTGAAATTACGAACTCGTCCGATTTGGCCGAAACTTTACGAGCGTGTTCGAGGCTTCGAGGCGGACATGTCGGCAGGAGGCACGAAGAAATTCGAGGCGTTCCGGCTGTGATCGGGGCACTTGCAAACTTTCAAAAATATTTGTACTTCGTTATTGAAGATCGGGGGGGGCAAACGAACTCGAATCACTCCGTGCCACCCGCCGCCATGATTGTCACGAAGTTCTGCACGAACTCGTAAATTTTCGGGGAAAACAATTTCAATTCGCATCTGGCCATTTTTCTCTGCCTAGGCTTTCGGTCCGAGTTGTGAAATTACAAACTCGTCCGATTTGGCCAAAACTTTACGAGCGTATTCGGGGCATCGAGGCGGTCATGTCGGCGGGAGGCACGAAGAAATTCAAGGCGTTCCGGCCGTGATCGGGGCTCTCGCAAACTTTCAGAAAAATTTGTACTTCGTTAATTAAGATCGGGGGGGCAAACGAACTCGAATCACTCAGTGCCACCCGCCGACATGATTGTCACGAAGTTCTGCACGAACTCGTAAATTTTCGGGGAAAACAATTTCACTCCGCATCTGACCATTTTTCTCGACCTAAAGATTCGGTCCGAGTTGTGAAATTACGAACTCGTCCGAGTTGGCCGAAACTTTACGAGCGTGTTCGAGGCTTCGAGGCGGACATGTCGGCCTAGGGTTTAGGTCCGAGTTGTCACGAAGTTCTGGACGAACTCGTCAATTTTCGGGGAAAACAATTTCAATTCGCATCTGACCATTTTGCTCGGCCAAGGGTTTCGGTCCGAGTTGTGAAATTACAAACTCGTCCGATTTGACCGAGACTTTACGAGCGTATTCGGGGCATCGAGGCGGTCATGTCGGCGGGAGGCACGAAGAAATTCGAGGCGTTCCGGCCGTGATCGGGGCTCTTGCAAACTTTCAGAAAAATTTGTATTTCGTTAATTAAGATCGGGGGGGCAAACGAACTCGAATCACTCCGTGCCACCCGCCGACATGATTGTCACGAAGTTCTGCACGAACTCGTAAATTTTCGGGGAAAACAATTTCACTTCGCATCTGGCCATTTTTCTCAGCCTAGACTTTCGGTCCGAGTTGTGAAATTACAAACTCGTCCGATTTGGCCGAAACTTTACGAGCGTATTCGGGGCATCGAGGCGGTCATGTCGGCGGGAGGCACGAAGAAATTCAAGGCGTTCCGGCCGTGATCGGGGCTCTCGCAAACTTTCAGAAAAATTTGTACTTCGTTAATTAAGATTGGGGGGGCAAACGAACTCGAATCACTCAGTGCCACCCGCCGACATGATTGTCACGAAATTCTGCACGAACTCGTAAATTTTCGGGGAAAACAATTTCACTCCGCATCTGACCATTTTTCTCGAACTAAAGATTCGGTCCGAGTTGTGAAATTACGAACTCGTCCGAGTTGGCCGAAACTTTACGAGCGTGTTCGAGGCTTCGAGGCGGACATGTCGGCAGGAGGCACGAAGAAATTCGAGGCGTTCCGGCCGTGATCGGGGCTCTTGCAAACTTTCAAAAATATTTGTACTTCGTTATTGAGGATCGGGGGGGCAAACGAACTCGAATCACTCCGTGCCACCCGCCGACATGATTGTCACGAAGTTTTGCACGAACTCGTTAATTTTCGGGGAAAACAATTTCAATCCGCATCTGACCATTCTTCTCGACCTAAAGATTCGGTCCGAGTTGTGAAATTACGAACTCGTCCGATTTGGCCGAAACTTTACGAGCGTGTTCGAGGCTTCGAGGCGGACATGTCGGCAGGAGGCACGAAGAAATTCGAGGCGTTCCGGCTGTGATCGGGGCACTTGCAAACTTTCAAAAATATTTGTACTTCGTTATTGAAGATCGGGGGGGCAAACGAACTCGAATCACTCCGTGCCACCCGCCGCCATGACTGTCACGAAGTTCTGGACGAACTCGTCAATTTTCGGGGAAAAAAATTTCAATTCACATCTGACCATTTTGCTCGGCCAAGGGTTTCGGTCCGAGTTGTGAAATTACAAACTCGTCCGATTTGACCGAGACTTTACGAGCGTATTCGGGGCATCGAGGCGGTCATGTCGGCGGGAGGCACGAAGAAATTCGAGGCGTTCCGGCCGTGATCGGGGCTCTTGCAAACTTTCAGAAAAATTTGTATTTCGTTAATTAAGATCGGGGGGGCAAACGAACTCGAATCACTCCGTGCCACCCGCCGACATGATTGTCACGAAGTTCTGCACGAACTCGTAAATTTTCGGGGAAAACAATTTCACTTCGCATCTGGCCATTTTTCTCTGCCTAGGCTTTCGGTCCGAGTTGTGAAATTACAAACTCGTCCGATTTGGCCGAAACTTTACGAGCGTATTCGGGGCATCGAGGCGGTCATGTCGGCGGGAGGCACGAAGAAATTCAAGGCGTTCCGGCCGTGATCGGGGCTCTCGCAAACTTTCAGAAAAATTTGTACTTCGTTAATTAAGATCGGGGGGGCAAACGAACTCGAATCACTCAGTGCCACCCGCCGACATGATTGTCACGAAGTTCTGCACGAACTCGTAAATTTTCGGGGAAAACAATTTCACTCCGCATCTGACCATTTTTCTCGACCTAAAGATTCGGTCCGAGTTGTGAAATTATGAACTCGTCCGAGTTGGCCGAAACTTTACGAGCGTGTTCGAGGCTTCGAGGCGGACATGTCGGCGGGAGGCACGAAGAAATTCGAGGCGTTCCGGCCGTGATCGGGGCTCTTGCAAACTTTCAAAAATATTTGTACTTCGTTATTGAGGATCGGGGGGGCAAACGAACTCGAATCACTCCGTGCCACCCGCCGACATGATTGTCACGAAGTTTTGCACGAACTCGTTAATTTTCGGGGAAAACAATTTCAATCCGCATCTGACCATTTTTCTCGACCTAAAGATTCGGTCCGAGTTGTGAAATTACGAACTCGTCCGATTTGGCCGAAGCTTTACGAGCGTGTTCGAGGCTTCGAGGCGGACATGTCGGCAGGAGGCACGAAGAAATTCGAGGCGTTCCGGCTGTGATCGGGCCACTTGCAAACTTTCAAAAATATTTGTACTTCGTTATTGAAGATCGGGGGGTCAAACGAACTCGAATCACTCCATGCCACCCGCCGACATGACTGTCACGAAGTTCTGGACGAACTCGTCAATTTTCGGGGAAAACAATTTCAATTCGCATCTGACCATTTTGCTCGGCCAAGGGTTTCGGTCCGAGTTGTGAAATTACAAACTCGTCCGATTTTGCCGAGACTTTACGAGCGTGTCCGGGGCTTCGAGGCGGTCATGTCGGCGTGAGGCACGATGAAATTTGAGGAGTTCCAGCCGTGATCGGGGCTCATGCAAACTTTCAGAAAAAATTGTACTTCATAAATTAAGATCGGGGGGGCAAACGAACTTGAATCATTCTGTGCCACCCGCCGACAAGATTGTCACGAAGTTCTGCACGAACTCGTAAATTTTCGGAGAAAACAATTTCAATTCGCATCTGACTATTTTGCTCGGCCAAGGGTTTCGGTCTGAGTTGTGAAATTACGAACTCGTCCGATTTGGCCGAGACTTTACGAGAGTATCCGGGGCTTCGAGGCGGTCATGTCGGCGGGAGGCACGAAGAAATTTGAGGAGTTCCGGCCGTGATCGGGGCTCTTGCAAACTTTCAGAAAAATTTGTACTTCGTAAATTAAGATCGGGGGGGCAAACGAACTCGAATCATTCCGTGCCACCCTCCGACATGATTATCACGAAGTTCTGTAGGAACTCGTAAATTTTCGGGGAAACAATTTTACTTCGCATCTGACCATTTTTCTCAACCTAGGGTTTCGGTCCGAGTTGTGAAATTACAAACTCGTCCGATTTGGCCGAAACTTTACGAGCGTATTCGGGGCATCGAGGCGGTCATGTCGGCGGGAGGCACGAAGAAATTCGAGGCGTTCCGGCCGTGATCGGGGCTCTTGCAAACTTTCGAAGAAATTTGTACTTCGTTAATTAAGATCGGGGAGGCAAACGAACTCGAATCACTCCGTGCCACCCGCCGACATGATTGTCACGAAGTTCTGCACGAACTCGTAAATTTTCGGGAAAAACAATTTCACTCCGCATCTGACCATTTTTCTCGGCCTAGGGTTTCTGTCCGAGTTGTGAAATTACGAACTTGTCCGATTTGGCTGAAACTTTACGAGCGTGTTCGGGGCTTCGAGGCGATCATGTCGGCGGGGGGCACGAAGAAATTCGAGGCGTTCCGGCCGTGATCAGGGCTCTTGCAAACTTTCAAAAATATTTGTACTTCGTTATTGAAGATCGGGGGGACAATCGAACTCGAATCACTCCGTGCCACCCGCCGACATGATTGTCACGAAGTTCTTCACGAACTCGTAAATTTTCGGAGAGAACAATTTCAATTCGCATCTGACCATTTTGCTCGGCCAAGGTTTTCGGTCCGAGTTGTGAAATTAGAAACTCGTCCGATTTGGCCGAGACTTTACGAGCGTGTCCGGGGCTTCGAGGCGGTCATGTCGGCGGGAGGCACGAAGAAATTTGAGGAGTTCCGGCCGTGATCGGGGCTCTTGCAAACTTTCAGAAAAATTTGTACTTCATAAATTAAGATCGGGGGGGCAAACGAACTCGAATCACTCCGTGCCACCGGCCGACGTGATTGTCACGAAGTTCTGGACGAACTCGTAAATTTTTGGGGAAAACAATTTCAATTCTCATCTGACCATTTTGCTCGGCCAAGGGTTTCGATCCGAGTTGTGAAATTAGAAACTCGTCCGATTTGGCCGAGACTTTACGAGCGTGTCCGGGGCTTCGAGGCGGTCATGTCGGCGGGAGGCACGAAGAAATTTGAGGAGTTCTGTCCGTGATCGGGGCTCTTGCAAACTTTCATAAAAATTTGTACTTCGTAAATTAAGATCGAGGGGGCAAACGAACTCGAATCACTCCGTGCCACCCGCCGACATGATTGTCACGAAGTTCTGCACAAACTCGTAAATTTTCGTGGAAAACAATTTCACTCTGCATCTGACCATTTTTCTCGGCCTAAAGTTTCGGTCCGCTTGTAAAATGTTTTTTTGTTTTTTTAAATGGTGTAAATACAAATAGGGTATAAATTTGAATGGGAAAAGTATAATTTAGCCATACATGAAATGCCTTCAAATTCACTATTTTTCTTTTTTTCTCCAAACAACACTCAAATTTCTAGTTGTACGGAACCAAAAGGCATGTGATTATTATTAGAGCATCCCTAGCAAAGCTTTTATATGACTCATATTAATTATTATTATTATTATTATTATGGGCTACTTTATCTCTCATGCAGACTCTTCAAAATAAAGAGTTCTCATTTAATTTGCTCTAGTAAACTTTCAAATTTCTACTAATATAATATGAATTCTCGGTCCCTCACCCTCGTCATGGCCTCAATAAAATCGGAGGGTGAATTGATTAATTAGTTGGACTTAAGAAGAACAAAAATCAAAATGGAAATCTTTAGATCCCATGTATTCAATGATAGGTTTGCCCATCTCCAATATGAGTAAAAGATGGAAAACAAACATTTTTATGATGGGAATATATATATATATATATTAGAGTAGATGATCGATCAGTGGGGTGGATGATGCGTGTGGCATGCAAATTTCAATGGAAGGGGTGGATCGGAAAAGGAACCACCAACAATTTGATCAAAAATCCACTTGTTAGCTGCCTGAGTGTAGTGGACGCCGTCCCAGTTAACCCAAACAGACGGATCTTGGCAGGGCTTCCCCACAAGTAGTTGTTTCCCATGCACCGTTTTCTTTCCCCCGCATCCCACGTGGATGTTGAAGTTATACTTGCCACCATGCCCACAACAGGCTCTCAGAGATTCCGCAAATCCTGGAAATTAATAATTAATTAATCTCATCCATTAATGATCATCTACTAATTAAAAAAAAAAAGAATACGACGTACGTATACATACGTACCGTGTTTGGTTGGTTGGGTAAAGAGAGAGTACTTGAGGGAGTAAACATCAACATAGGTGATTGCAGCCAAGGGAAGATCCTTGCGAAGTTGGATCACCGCTTGTTTTAATTTACGATTGAAATACTGAGCCACGTCATTGAAGGGAGTTGCACAACCAGCCTTGTCTAGTTGGGCAGGTGTGATTTTGAGACGACCCAAGACGTAGGGCAAACAACCAACCGGACCCGTATTATGTATCCAGAATGATCTCCCTCCTTCACCGTATATATTCTAATATTGTACCGTACGTAGGTTTAATTATTTATTTATTTATTTGATGTACGTACGTACAGTAGTACACTATATATTATATAATCTTAAATTAATTCACAAAGTTAATTAGAATTAGAATTACCTTGACCACGGCTGTAAACTGATCCAAGGTATCAGGAACATATGCTTCAACTTCATTGGTAGACATGTTGAGGAAGTAACCTGCCGTCAAATCGTTCTGACCGATATCAAACGTGTATAATGCACGAGAGAAATATTCGGCCTTGGGCAATAACTCCCCGAAAATCCCTTCAAAATATAAATAATAATATTATTAAATATAATATCGTATAATAATATTTAAGTAGGTAATTATATTAATTAAAGGTACGTACCTTTGGTGCGGAAAATTTGGGACCTATTATGGAAGTCGTGGAATTGATACCACTGAACATTGAGAGAGAAAGGACTAAACCCACTTTGATGAAGAGTTGTGTTCTGGGGTCTTATGGTGGACCCAGCAGTAGCAAAGTTTGCCCCGTTACTGAAGTTTGATCCAACGGCATCCAGGTAAGCACTCAAATACGGTAATCCCAAGCTCTCAGCTGCATATTTATATATATATCATTATAATTTATAATCCACTACTTCTGCATTCATAGAAGAATCATAACTCTATATATCTTCTTTTCTCATACCATTAATTAAAACATTTGCTCTAGTACTATATTAAATCACCACTTAGTATGTCCACACAATAGAAAAAATGTGAATTCGAACTAGTGGCATCTACTTCATAAGTTCTAAAAGTTTAAACTTATAGAAATGAGTAAATTAAATCATTTTAATTTATATCCCAATAGACATATGATATCATATCATGATCATGACTTTGATATTTACAACTATAACCTATTCTCTTTTAAATAAGACAAAAATATTTTATATCCTTATAAATTTGAAAGAAAAAAAAAAACAAAGGAAAATTTACAAAAATTTTCAATTTTTTCATTAAAAAAAAAAAAAAAAAAAAAAAAGTTGTTTGTGGGACATTGACATAGTAGTTTAAGAGGATATGTTGTTTTTCATCTATTTTATTTGATTGGCCGGGTACTTTCCTAGATGAATTTCTGGGTTTCTTGAGGATAGAAATTATCTGGTTAATTGTTTTGGGTAATGAATTTGATGATGATTTTTGTTAGGTTGAGATTTGATGGTTCTCATTTCTTGGACCTTAATAAATTAAGTTGGATAATATTGCCTGTACATGGAGGAAGGACATGGACAATCTTGTCTTGACTTGGACCTATTTAAACTAAATATTTACTTGAAAAATGGACGGTTTTACTTTGATTGGACAGAAGATAATTTTACTTAAATTTGGACAGGGACATATTATTTGGATATTAATAAAGGATATATTTGGACAATTTAGCAACTAATAAAGTTTAAGCGTTTAATAAGAAAGAAAAGGACAAGAGAGCTACTACGAAAATTAAAATAAAAATAAAAAATAAAAATAAAAAAAGGATAATTTAAGTAACATTTTTACAAAAAATAATCTCTCTAAGCAAAGTTGCGGGATAAATTGTAGGTTTCATATGAATGAGCAATTTTTCTTTATAACCACATCAAGGCATTTATCGTCGGTTTAGGTTTGCGATTTTCAAACACATACTTATGCATTTGCCAAAATAGCAATTTGACCTTTAAAATCACAATTTAGCTTCTAAAATTATGTTTTTTCAAAAAAGCACATCCTAACCTACTATTTGAAAATAGTTTTTTTTTTTTTTCATTTTCAAATCGCAATCACAAACAACTCATTTTATACGATTTGGTTTAAAATCAGTCCTTTTTGTTTTAGAGAGCACTTTCTTAGCAAATTTGAGAGATAAATGGATACAACTATACTTTATTTATTTTATGGTATAAATATTGAATTATATTATATTATTACATAAATTGTTTCCTTATTGGGATGTTATTTTTGAAAGAAAATCTTCTCAAAAATACTTCAAGAATTATTTTCTTTATTAAAATATTATTTTCAAAGAAAGATATAATATATTGAACAATTCAAAGTTATTGTTCTAAGAAAAAGAGATGCCATTAGGGGAGAAAATGCGTGCAGATAATAACCCCCCGCGTTCGCTATCCACATATGTAGATATAAATAGCAAAAACTAATATCTGCAAATACAGATGCAGATAGCAGTTTTAGAGTATGCATCCACATCCGCATTCCTTTATATATTTAATATATATATACACATATATTATATTTAATATTTTTTAATTTATGTTTCTTATATTTGCTAGATTTGTAATGTTGTTGGATTTCACTTTTAGAAAACTCCTTTAATTTGTTATGATTAATTACCTTATATGTTCTTCCTTTATTATTATTATGTTTAAATGTTTTTTCTTGTTACTAGCTGTAGATTTACTAGAAGCTAAATATAAATATAAAATAATGTAGAGTGATGATAGGTACCCAACTTATTTGCCCAACTTAAGTCCAACTTTTGCCTTTTAAAAAAAAAAAAAAAAAACTAGATAGAAAATAAAAAAATGTGTGAATGAATAATATCTATTTTTGGTCTTCTTTTATTTGGTATTTTTTCAAAATACAAAATGATATTTTTCTTCATAAAAATGACCATTTTTATGACCAAAAATAATGTATGTGATGAAAATTTATTGACAAAATGACTAGAAAGTGTGATATGAATAATAGTGTTCAACTATAAATAATGTCCAATTCAAAAAAAAAAAAAAAAAAACGATAACAATTTTTTTTTTTTTTAATATTTACTAGAAGCAATAATTAGTGAATTACAATTTCAAGGTCTAAAACGTTCATTACCTCAAATGCAGATAGCGGATAATATCTGCATTAACCGCGCGGATGTAAATAGTAATCACATGATGCACATATCAAAAATCATTATCTGCATTTTGCAGATGCGAATGCGGATACTCTTGCTATTATCTTCATCCCCATTTTCACCCCTAGATGCCATGTTTCTTCAAAGTCTTTTTTAGTACTTGCAAAATTTGAGTACTTTAAAGAATTTTCCAAAACTAATCCCTTTATCTCTCCATTTTTTATTTTTAAGTAAATATTGAGCATAGCGAGAAAGCCAAGTAATCAGCAAACAAGATGGGTCACGTCAATCTTTTTTTTTAAAAAAAAAAGAAGGATGGGTCACGTCAAGATTTTAGAGCTATTGCTATGACTTTACTGATGAGTTAAATTACACTATATAATTTGAGAATAAACTTGAAAAAAATTTATTTACAAAAAAAAAAAAAAAAAAAAAAACTTGTGGAGTTTATTTTATCTTCCTCATTTTTAGAATATATATATATATATATATATATAAGGACAGTAATTGTATTCATCATATCATTATCTCTTTTTTTTCTTTTTTTTTTTTTTTTTTTTTTTTTTTAATGTCTACATAAGTGAAGGGAAATTCAATGAAATCACCTCTGTATCATGAGGTATGATCTCCAATTAATTAATCTATCTTAAAAAATTCGATGAAATGACCTCTGCTTCATAAAGTATGGTCTCTAATCAATTAAACTATCCTAAAAACCTTTTAAAGTTAATATAACACAGTCTTCTCTTCAATAAAAAATTAATCTCAATATATCAACTGTTATCATAATAATCACACCGCATCAATTTTTTTTTTTTTTTTTAAATGATAACTTCATTGAAGATTCTTGAACTTTATTAGATAAATTTTCTATAAACTTCAAAATCTCTAAATTTAGTTACTTGAACTTCAATTGCAATCAATTGGAACTCCTTCCTCATATTGTAAATGTTAAAAGTGAAACAATAACATTTATACCCCTGACTTTTTTATAAAATTTTAAATAAAAATAAAAAATCTCTGGCAAGGGCGATTTGGTCTTCCGAATCAACTCGTACGGGGAACCCGTGACGGGGGCGAAATCGTTCTCATGGACGCGAACGGAAGGTGCCTCCTCACTGTCAGCCGGAAGGTAATGTAGCTTTTTGTCGCTACCAACGAGATTCGACTCAGAGAGTCGAGTTTGTGCGTGATTTTTAACGAAAAATTAGGAAAATATGTAAATTGGGAAGTTTGAAGAATGCATTGCTCTATATCGACACTCTGCTTCCTGTTCAAAACTTCTCCTTTGAATGAAGAATTGCCCAAGGCATTTTAAACGTTAATAGAGCAATGTGCGGGTTGGAGTTTGGGCGTCAGATTCTTCAATGGTGGCTTTGACAAGGTGGTGAGGATGATTGGGATTTTGGGTGATGAGAATGGAGTCGTTGAGGAGATTCTTGTAGAAGAAATCAGGGGTTCCTATAAGAGAATACCAGGCTTTGGAGACGCACCTGAATCGTGAAGACCCACGGCTTGGTCCCGGCCAGACCCAGCAGTGGGTCTGCCGACCCACGATGGGTCTCTGGCCGAGACCCAGCGCCAGACCCACGTGGATCAAGCCTGACGATCCACAGGCTCTTTTTTTCTTTTTTTTTTTTTCAAATAAAAAAATATGAGTATTTTGGTTTTTTTTTTAGTATTGTCTTTAAAAAATTTAAATTAATTATAATTGAAAGTTTTGAAAAAATTTATCAAATCGAATAAAGTTTAAAAATCTTCGGTAAAATTAAAAAAATAATAAAGTGACGTACAAGATGACTCTATTTATTTCCATTATCTAAGGTGAGGCCTGACGGTGGCTGTTTTTTTCTCATATATATATATATATTTCTTCTGTTGAGAAGAGCAGAGTGCGGAAGAGTGTCGGTCAACGTCCCGACGAAAACAGTCTCTATTTCTTTTCTTTCTTTTTTTTCTTTTTTAACAAAAATCTCAAGTGAAGTACCCAAAACAAAAATCAAATTCTAAATGAAAAGTGCTAATTTCTTCACTATTTTACATCTATATGTATATATTAATAATATTCACCGTGCTAATAAATAATAATATTAAAGAAAATAAGAGATTAATGTTATACGGTTCATGTTGAAGTAATTAATTTAATAAATAATCATATTTCAAATGCTAATACTGATTATTAGTTTTAAAAGAGTCGATATTAGAAATAGTAAAAGAAAGTGTACCAATGAAATCAATGACGAGACGGCCATCGCAATACCGTCCGGCAGGACCGTGGAAGAAGGACTCTCCATGTGGGGAAGAGGCTTGTCCAAATGCCGCTGACAATCCTCCGGTGTCGGAATTCGAATCACCAAAGTTGAAGATCGCCGGAAAATTACAGGGAACATCAGTTGAAGATTGCACTGGATTTTGAAGCAACGCGAGAGAGAGTGCAAGGGCAAAGATAAGGACTCTCTTTTCCATATTTCAGAGCTCTAGAGAGAGAGAGAGAGAGAGAGAAAGAAAGATGAGCTTAAAAAGAAGGGAATTTTTTAAAGAAAAAGACAAAGGGAGATGGGGCCATCATCCTCCGCACCTTTTCGTCTTATCAAACCAATAAGGTAAGAAGAAGAAATATCAGGAAATAGCCTTCTGGAAACGTTACTAAAACATCCAAATTCCAAACAATCTAAACAAAGGACTGAAGGAGGTTGATGTGCTAAACTATAGCTTTTAAAATTATCAAAATTAATTTATTTCAAATTTAATGGTAATTTAAAACCTTATTACCTTTGAGAAAAAAAAAAAAAAAAAGAAAAGAAAAGAAAGGTGTCACATGTGAGAATCAGAGAGTCTAATAAATTGTGGATATGAATTGAAACGATTAGTTTTTTTTTTTTTTTTTTTTTTTGGGGGGGGGGGGTGGGGGCTAACGACAGGATAAAAGCAAGCTAGTTCGAGGCATGAAATTATTGATTGATGCCATTCTTATAAGAAGTGTCTTTCATTGTGATTCAATCATTCAAGCATTGGACCTACAAATACAAATTGAACTCCCTCATAGATTTCCAATTTTAGTATGCAAATTAGACACAAACAAACAAACAAACATTAGGCACTTTGCAAATTGAAACAATGTCTCCGATAAATTACCAAAAATTTGTAATATACCCCTTCCTCAGCACAAAAAGACAATAATACCCCCCCTAAAAATTTTAAGAATAAAAATAACCTTATAAATAAATTCAAGGTAAAACAGCCCTAAGCGCAGCAGTATTCATTTTTAGAATGAAGGTTATAATTGCAATTTTCTAGTAGTTTAGAAAGATTGCTACATTGCACATTGCCTGATAATTTGAGCTCAAAAATTTAAAAAAACTAGATCAGAAGACAAATGTCTTTATTGTGTCTGCTCAACCAAGAGGAAGAAGAGGTAGATTGGTCAGAAACTCCTACCTCCACATCTTTATCCAAACCAAACTCCAATACGCCCAACCTAAAATTCAATAATACACCGCCAATTTAACTACAATGTCAAACGGAGGCCTCAACATAAGACAAATAAGTTTAATGGCCTTGCAGTTTTAACCAAACTAATTCACAGGCGTCCTACATAAATGAATAATACCATGAAAATTGATTATTCTAGATTATATATAACATTTAAAAATTAAAAAATAAAAATAAAAATAAAATGCCTAGATATTAATAGTCAATGAAAAAGTTCTACACACTGAAAATAATTAAGATAATGATTTCTCCACCATAATCTAATCCTCTATGCAAAAGGGTTTCCTCCAATGGAAGCAACCGGCCCCTGCGACGGGACATTCCTGCAATATAAACTTCATTATACAGGATGATGAATACGACCAAAATACAACACAACCAACTTCTAAATGATCATGAGAGCAAGATAAAACAACTTACGGTATTTGAGAGCTTGGTGTTTGCCCTGCCATGTACGTTAAGCCACCTACAGAATCAAACCAAGTGGAGAGGAGAGAATCTTAATGACAGGCAGTCATTTAGGACAAAGACAAGAGAGCACAAAAGAAAACGAGAGAGAAACAAGTGAAAGCACATGGATTAGAAGAGAAGGATGAGAAGTGGGGATTGGCTCATATCAGAAATCAGGTGCTGCTGATATGAGAAATGCTACACAGATTGCCACTCTCACACTCACAAGTACACACTCCCTAAAGTGGCAATGAAAACCACCATTAGATTTTGGATGGATCAGTATTAGATTCCAATCTAATGATGACTTTTACCACCATGTCAGAGAGTGCATTTGAAAGTGTGGGAATGAGAGTGTGTAGCATTTCTCTCACTAATATTACTATATGCGTCATCCTCTAACAAAAATGCATATTTGTCCCTACTCTTTAAATGTTTGATAGCAAACAAGGAATTCTTGGGGTTTTTTTTTTCTTTTTTTTTTTCTCAAAAGATTCTTGATGGAAAGCTCTAGTGAGTTTGCTTTACTAAGACAGTGATACTGGAGATGAGCTCCAAATGAGATGCATCAAACTGTGGAGCAATTAATAAATAGAGCTCCAGCATTAACTTTTGCAAGAAAGAATGGTCAAACATGATATGAAGTTCCACCAAGAGTTAATAAAGTGTACCTTGTCCTACAGCTGGAATATAAGGAGTCACTGTATTTTGTGGGAACCATGGTTGAGATACACCATGAAAGGTGGATGACAACTGGGCATTGGGGAGAGCAGCATCCAAGGGGCTCATGTCCAAGAACTGATTATGAAATACACCAACACAAATTAGAGACAACAAATCCATGAATGTACAACCTTGTCTAATTTATTTCCCACGAGAGAAGAGAAAGAACAAAGAAGAATAAGTTAGCACTTTAATGGAATCAAGGACATTTTCAAAACAAAGATAGCTAGAACACAAATATTGCAAAACAAAAACTTCATACATATAAAATCTGGTAAAAGCACAACGTCAAACAAGGACATCATGTGTAGTGAGGTACAGAACATAGATGCCATGACTAGCTCTAATGCAGTATGATTTGACTATCTAATTAATAAAGTAATAAACCTAGAAAAATGTCACTGCTTAATGTTCTACATACTAGTTATATTGTGCTCATGGTGAATATAGACATTCTATATGTATTATCATGTACTTGCCCATATCATACCATATACAACAAAATCACGCTTTAGGAGAATGAAAAGCTTGAGGATCATGCTCATGTGGCATTAAAGTATGCAAGAACAAAGGCTTGACGACTTGGGTTGTTGTTTTAAACGAATAAGCAACAGTTAACTCTCCAACACACTCTTCGATTTTTCCACCACCCTTTTATCCCACATAAGCAAAATCCCACCAGAGGCTCCTTTAGAATCTAAACACCAACCGCATATTGGCATGCCAACAAACCAAGCACAATGCTACTAGATATATGATCCAACTTTAGTTACATGAAGACAAATAACATCTGTCTTCTACTCTCGTAGCAAATTCCTAACTCTTAGGCGCTTATCCCCCTCATTTAACCCTCTCACATTCGAAGATAGCAATTCAGTTTCATAACGAACCAAAATAGCCCACGCCTCGGCTAGAACTACCACCATTCAAATCAAAACTTATAAAACAAGACAATCTTCTCAATTCTCTACTACCTAGTTTGGAACTCGAGGCCGAATCGATTCAGTAACGCATCGATTCAATTGCTGTAAGCAAGGCCATGAGCTCTGCTTCAAAACCTCACACAATAATTTCTCACTCACAACAGGGGCAAGAGCACAACGGCTTACCAAAAATGAGCTCTTCCCCATTATGCAAAATCCATATCCAGACAAGACAGGGTCACATTTTGAAGAATACTGAACCCTTCCACACAGCCCACATCAAAGGATACAACTCCTTCCCCCTTATCAACTTATCAACACTAACACTGGATAGTGTTTTGGCAACCAAACCACCATTTCTCGGGGGCTCAATGTCGACTTTAGTGCCATCACTAGAACCAACCTACCGGAATAATCGAGGCATCCCTCTAGAGTTGGAAAAGTCGCCACAAACACCCACATCGGGAGGGCCGGGACTCAGAGAGGCCATCGCACCAACAATATCCGAAAGTGGGGGGAGTGAGAGAGTGGCTTTGATTGGGTGTTCGAAGGTGCCACCCAAAGGGCCATGGGCAAGATGATAGTCAGTATTTGCTCCCTCCCAATGTGAACTCGAAACACTTAGCTTCCACATGGAACCTACTAAAGAAACCCATAACAAAATATTAGAAAGAGAAAACTAGACTAACGACATTGTTGGAGAAGCCAACAAACGACTAAGGAACGTCAGGACGTGCCTATACGCGCTGTCGAGAGAGAGACATAGAGAGAGAGAAGAGAGTTTTTTTTTTTCACTAAGTAACAAGAATTTTATTATTATTAAAAAAAAAAAAAAAAAAAAAAAAAAAAAAAAAAACATTAGGATTATCCCCAAAGTCATCCCCATATGGCTAGTGCTTTGAATGGGAATGTGATAATTCTGCATATCTGTCTCCGAAACTCTCACCCTTGCAAGTTGCATCCATTGTTTGCAATATCCTTGACCTAACCAAGAGGTCACTCAAAAGCCACTGAAGGAAGAAAGCATAAATTTATTCACAATCTTGTTTGCAGAATATTTCAAAATTTTCCTTCCAAAGGGATAATTAAAGAAACTAAGAAGTTTTTTTACATTTGAATTTTCAAATGAAACATCCATTTTGGGACATCCCTTTCCAAAGTGAAAAATAGGACTGGCATCATAGTCTTCATAGAATGTAGGAAATCTAAGAAGAGCTCAAGAATCTAATAGAATTCTGCACGATTTTAGCAGTGCACTTGATAAAAAGCAAAAGGTGGGGGCAAGAGGGAATTACACAAGCTCAACAATATAGTTGGATATCTCAGTTAGCTTCGACGCAAACCTCGAGTGTTTGGATATCTCAGTTAGTATTTGAATGAATGATGAATATCATTAAAATACCACTTCTGTGGATTATTTAGTAATCCTTAACTACATTTAAAGGAAGGCCACATTCATGATTTTGTCCTATATTTTTATTTCCACAATTATAAAAAATTAAAAATTAAAAATTAAAAAAATAAATAAAAAAACCCATATAGGCTCTAGAAGAAACACAATTGAATTTCAAGAACAACACTAGCTAGCAAGCCCCAGTCTACTATTATCAGTTTATCACATCAATTCTACTAAGTTATTTGGTAATTCCTTGTGACTATCACCATGTTCTGCAAGCTGCTGCTCAATTGATTAATTATGAAATACATTAACTCTATGTGTATGCAGCTCCCAAAACACCGCCAACTCCATGCACATGGAACTTGCAAAACTATGGTGATCTTAGGTGCTGATATCAATAATGATTCATTATTTCAAGGAACCATTTCTTCAGTCAGAAGAAGATTATGTAAGCACTTGCTCAAAATTTTGCTTATCAGAATCCATCTTGGAAGAGAATTATTCTCTAAAGAATTCACTATGTACGGGTCATCATAACTATACATGAAATCTAGATTATTAAAAGTACAATAAACTATTTTGGGAACTCTGTACATCTATCAAATCATTAATATTCCTAAATCACACAAAAAGGAAACTCGGGATGTCATGCATTAGTTGGTTTCCAATATATACAATTCAAGTAGGCAAGTTGAAAAAGAGACAATGATGAACAAACACCCCTGCCCCTGTGCGTGCCCGCAATGTCCTTCCCCTGAAAGAGCTCTCCACCAGCCCTAGCACCTTTGACCTTGAAATGGTCAAACAAGCACATGGGAGAGGAACAGGGCGCACTCATACTTCTAATGAAATTCAGTATAAACATTTTACCAACGAAATGAATATTATAGCATACCATATTGCTCTGTTCAAAATCAGAATCATTCAGGAGATCAAATGGGTTTGTAGATTTATGGTCCATTGCATGTGATTTCGTCTCTCCCTGTGAAAAGCCATAAATTACTACAGGTGATGTACCAAATTACTTCCACCAGCTTAAGATCATATACAAAAAGCTAAAGCAACTGAAGAGTACAAACCATCAGAGGAAGCATTGGAGTATATGATGGCCCCATGCCACCATGTGATGGCAAGCTTGGAGCCAGGGACCCGTCATCAGAGGCAGCTCTTTGAATCCCCTCTTTAATGGAGTTCTGCAAATCAAAATGTTTGAGACTGAATAGAAGAAAATAAACACTTAGAAAGATATTTGAGGTAAATGTACAAACCTCTAAATCTCTTAAGCCCAAGTACTGATCAGCAGTTGATGAAGGATTGTGAGTTTCTAGCTGTAGTTCACTACCTTGCTTATTGCCTTCCAAAGGAAGGTTCCCCGTGGGATCTTCAAATGCATTCCATGCCTGTTCAGAGACAAAAGATACAACCTGACCAAATCCCTTCAATTTACTGCATGCCATCTTGAAATTAGAAAAACATCCAGCTTACAATCCCAATGGAGACTAGCACCATAATTTTCTAAAACCAAACATACACCAAGCATTTCTGATCATTATCCTTCACACACTAGAAAAACACTTTAGAGGGAATATTATAGATCATTAGAAAGCTTACCTGAGCACTTGTTGCTGTAGTGCAAGGTTGAACATTGTGCACATCATGCCATGGATTAGACATTGTTGAAGAAGACCCAAGAAAACTATCAGATTGAAATGAGGGCCAATGCATGTTTGTATTTAAGGATGAAAACAAGTCCAACTTTTCCAATGAACCTACATCACTACTAGGTACTCTTTCAGGGGTAGGATTTTCAGCATGTGGAATAGATGCAGGAGTGGCCTGAGGTGTATCAAATGTCGCCCATCCTTCATTTTCAGGGACAGATAAGTGAGCTGGTTCTTTATCCAAGGTTGTCGCTGGCTGCTGCAGAGCAAAGAAGTCCAAGGATGACGATGTGGAAGTTTGTGGTGGTTGATATAGATTCACAGATGAAGCCGGAGATATAACAGATGGTTGAAACAAATCCAGAGATGGAGCTGATGATGCTGCCGGTATTCTAAATAAATCGAAGGATGAAACTGCAGAAGACTCTGGTTCTGAAATGGGTGGTGCGAAAAGATCCAAATTACCAGAACTTTCAGAAACAGATGATCGCGTAATTGGAGATGCTTTATCCTTTAATGTTTCTGAGACAACATCTGTTAAACCACCAGCGTTATATGACTTGTAAGACAGGGAATTGCTGTCCATGGATCCAAAGCTACCCAAAGATGCAGTTCTCTAAACAAAGAAACAAATTAAAGTAAGGTGATTGAAAAGGCTCCACTTATGATAGAAACAAGACCAAAGGCACAGAGGAATGGTTATGTAGACACACAAAACCAAAGAATTAACACGCACACCAACATAGTCCTCAAGCAATAATAACAATGTACCCACCATGTTGCTGACACCATAACTAAACTAAACAATTCACCACAAGAATTCAATCATTAAAAAAGCAAGAAGATTATCTTTTAGATTTTCCAAAAATTCAAACTTTACCTTGCTCAAACTACATGCAGAGAAACTTCACAAATATTCCCAATCATAGACAGGAGCAGACTTTTCCCATCTAACCCAAGATACATAAAATATTTGCCATGTTTGATCTATCTAATGAATTCAGGAGGAACATCATCGCTTCTGTCTAGATAGGCAAAGATATGCACAAGATTCCCAGAACATCAATACAATGACCAAAATACCCCTGTAACAAATCCATTTCACCAACATATTCTTTTAACCCTAACAAATTCTTCTAACAAGATTAGAGTCAGATACATATTTCCTATTCCTCGACTGGATGACTTGTTGGATCATTTGTGTGGTGCTACTATGTTTATAAAGTTGGATTTGAGGAGTGGGTATCATCAAATCCGTATCCATCCTGGTGATGAGTGAAAAACGGCGTTTAAGACTCATGACGGGTTGTATGAATAGTTGGTGATGCCCATAGCACTTTCGCGCAAGTGATAAACCAAATCTTTCACCCATTCATTAGAAGGTTCGTTGAGGTTTACTTTGACTATACCCTAGCAAACCTAAAAACAGCCACATGACATCATAGACACAAGAACATAAAGTTTGTAAAAGGAGATGAAATAAACAGAAATTTTTTTGATAAAGAGCATAACAGTAGAGCACACAGCAGTTAGGTAGGCAATGTATCCATGTATGTATGCACAGCAAAGGAAGGTAGCATATGCACAATGTACATAGATATGTATGAGCATTAAGTACATATATACCTGCACACATGCACGCATATATGCATCTTTCGTAACTCTAATTGGAATGCTTCATGATGTTATTAGCTTTGATGCTCTATTATGCAGGATAAGATATAGAAGTCAATATATTATGCGGCAGACAGCCATTCTACGCTGAACAGGTATCAAAGACACACCAAAAACATTTTGCACCCCTAAGACAAGGCTCCACTAATATTTGATGCTTCTTTCAAAAGAGATACCCACTTCCACTGTTAAATAAATCACTCAAAAAAGCCACATTTTTTCTTTTGTCAACCACAAAAGCAAGTATACAAGAAACATAACCTGCGGACGTGGAATTCCATCTCCATCTCTCTTGGCATGTGCCTCAGAAGATGCATTTATTGCTTGAAACCAAGAGTCTTCACTTAAACTACCCCTCGAAGGCTGAATAGGGGGGCTGCTAAATCCAACATCCTTATGAAAATTAGGAGACCCGGCATTAGATCTGAATGGATCACCTGCACTAGACACAGAGTAGTCCGAAACTCTGGAAATGGAGCCTTCATTTGCAAACCTGTCCTCATACATTTTTTCACTTAAGCGACCAGGACTGTAGACTAAACTAGACATCTTCCCCTCATAGCGACCTCGATCTGAACCAGGCTTCCTGGACAGGGCAGCAGCTTGTTTTCCATACCGTCGGTCTTCATATTGATAATCATAAGGTGGACTCTGAGAATAAGAATGATACGAACTGGCACGTCTCGCCTCGACTTCAGAGATGCTAAGGTTCTGTGAAATTCAATAACAAATACCATATGCTAAGATTGTATACTCTGAAGTGAGATAATTTATGATAAAAGATAAGGACAAAGGTATATATGATTAGGACCTGCTTGATTCTGTTTCTGGTAATCTATTTCCAAAACTACCAAAAAGCTCTAGAAATGAGTAAAAAAAAATACAAGATCATGTTTTCTCTGCTGTTTCATTTATCTTCAACAGAAACAGCGAAAAGAGAAAGCCAGGCCACAACTTGGGGTGGGGGGGAAGACCAAGGAAAATATCTATTTTGAAAATCTGAAAACTAGTTGTTTCAGGAAATACTTTTCAAAAAGAAACTTCCAAATGAGTTACAACTCCCATTTCATTCTATGTTTCCAGAAAGGAAAAAAAGTTTCAGAAACAGAAACAAAAGACACTAAAAAGTTCTTTTAACATATAATCAATGTAAAATTTGGTTCAAGGACATATTGCCTGCACATCTCTTGGAGGCTTGTCAGAGGTCTTTCCTCCAACATATCTTCTCTCCACATACACATTCTTTATAAACTCCCGTATTTTATCAACTTTGCTGCAAAAAGAAAACATAATTTAAAAACAAAGTTTATATTTTCCATGTTCTATAACCTTATTAATAAATCCCACATCATGCACCTGCTGTCAGGCAATCGCTGCCTTTGAAGGTCCCAATCCTTCAGATATGTGTCCCTTGCACGCTGAAAGGAGTGAAAGTCTCATCAGCAAGAGGAAAAAGCAAACCAACCCCCCCCCCCCCCCCCCAACTTTCAGCATTGTACCTGGTTACCACCATTTTGAAGTGCTTCAACCTCTTGTGAAGTAAACTTAGCCATGGAGACGGACTTCACACGATGAGTAAATTCACGACTGTATGACACAAAAAATGGATAAATAAATAAAACATTGAAAATCTAAATGGACCAGATGTTGGCAGGCCATGCTCAAACAAAACCAGCAAAGCAATAGAAAATTTCACCAATCAGGGAAAGAAATAAATGCATTAATTGAAGGGCAGTAAGAAACTCAAATACATGATCCACGATAAATTACAGAAATCGTAGTTACTTTCTATATATATGAAACTATTAATTACCTTTTCATCCACTGCGAGTATACTTCTGATCTCTAACACTTAACTCTTAACATATTCGGGTCTTCTTGGGTGATGCCTAGTAACATCCTATAGCTACTTCAAGGGAGGGGTCACCCCAAAGAGACAATCTGGAAAGTTATTCCGGCTCTTCTAATGTGAAGCATTTGGAGAGAAAGGAATCAGCTCCTCTTTGAGGATAGCGAGTCCAATGTACTTTTTCAAAAATCGTCCTTTCTAAGATCTCTTTTGGATTGGGTTATTGTAAATGTTCTTAATTTTGACTCAGAGAATCTGGTAGATTTGATTTGTTTTTCAGATTATAGTATTCTTTAGGGTATTCAGCTCTCTTGTTATTTTTTGTGTCCAGGGCTTTGCCTTTTTCTTGCAATAATATTATTATTATTCATAAAAAAAGGACGACTTCTTTTTCTTGGTTGGCGGCCCTAGAAAAGATCTTTACCATGGATAATCAAGCGGCAAGTCATAGTAATCAATAGGTGTTGCATGTACAAAAGAAATGGAAAATCCGTAGATCTTCTTCTCCATTGTGAGGCGGTGTGTGCCTTATGGATGCTTTCTTCAATCACTTTGGGCTTTCTTAGGTTATGCCTAGACGAGTTTTTGATTTGTATGCATGTTGGTGGACTACTGGTAACACTTGAAGTGCTCCTTCGTGAAAAATGGTAGCTTCTTGTCTTTTATGGTGTATTTGGAGGAAAATAAATTATAGGAGTTTTGAAGAACGCAAGAGGACAATGGAAAAGCCTAAGTCTTTTTTCTTCAACACTCCTTATTTGTGGACAGCTGCTTATATATCTTCTTTAGTCATAAGTATTCATGATTTTCTTTTCTTTTTTCTTCTTCTAACTAGGTGTTTTTTCTTGAACACTTCTTGTATACTTAGGAGTGCCTTACGTTTTAATCGAGACATTATTAGAAGCATAAGTATATAGAAATCATACAAGAGGAGGCTACAAACTAGAAGGAGAAAAAAGAACAAGGAAATCACTATAACTAATCATCAAAAGAAAAACATAAGAAACAGTCCAAAGATACAAAGTTTTGAAGAATGAAGACTTGATATCCTCCTCCAGTGCTAGAAAAGTATGTTTTTGTCTAATAACTTGAAGATTTAATCATGAGGGGCGCAAAATTGGTCTCTGTGGTTGGCCTAATTTACAAATCACTTCATGTGGTTTAAAAAATAATTTATAGGTCCCTAGGGTAGGCTAAAATAATATTTTACTCCCTAAGCTCATTTTTCATTAAATGACTTAACGGAAACCGTTACATTGCCACATCACACCCAATAAAAATAAGACACATGTTCTTTTTTATTTATACTTTTAAAAAATGACAATTAAACTTTTCCACGTCATTTTGAGGCTCCAACACACACTCCACATCAAATTAAATAAACCTAATCCCTCTATGTCCCTTGTGTCGCCGTCGTCTTCATCTTCCCCAACGATTCCTGCCGTCGTCTTCATCTACGTTTTCCGTTAAGACTTACATCCACACATGAATATTCCTACAAGCTCAAGCACCATCTTACACATGTACACTAAAGGACAAAACAAGCCCCGCAAAAGAAAAAAACAATTGCATATCTCAAAAAAGAGATCACTTTTTAAAAGATGAACCTACGATTTGCTTTTTAAAGCTACCATCTTCCAACATCTATTTAACACAAACCAAAAAGCACTTGCCATAGAACAAAAACAAAAACAAAAAAAACAGAAACACAGAGAGGGAGAGATTGTTTCCATAGAAAGCATTGCCAAAAAACGCAGATGCCCAAATCTCAGGCGCAGATAAAGACAACGGCAAGAATCGTTGGGGAAGATGAAGACAACGGCGGCACAGGGGATATAGAGGGATTAGGTTTATTTAATTTGACGTGCAGTGTGTGTTGGAGCCTCAAAATAACGTGTAAAAGCTTATTTGTCATTTTTTAAAGTATAAATAAAAAAATAACACGTGTCTTATTTTTATTGGGTGTGATGTGGCAATGTAATAGTTTCCATTAAGTCATTTAACGAAAAATGAGCTCAAGAAGTAGAATGTTATTTTGGCATACCCTAGGGACCTATAAATTATTTTTTAAACCACATGGAGTGATTTGTAAATTAGGCTAACCACAGGGACTAATTTTGCATCTATCCCTTTTTTTTATATAAGTAATACATCATAAGTAAACTATTAAAAGTACACTTTTTAAGATTTTATTTTAGAGTTGCATATCTAGTTCCCTTTAGATTTAAAAAAAAAAAAAAAATGCTTGGCTCCGCCTTTGACTAGCTAGTGATGAAACAAATTTACCCAGTGGCAAAATACCAAGTATAGCAACTACTAAGTGTTTGAGAAGAAACCTGCAACTCCACAGTCATTTATTGTTTTATGACTTAATACAATTTGAAGAGATCCAATCTTGACATTTTTGATAAATAATGTATATTCAAAGAACACGCAAAGGGGTGCAACCCATGTACACTGGAAGTATACAAGAGAACCCATAATCCATAGAGAAAGAACATAAATTTAGAAATTCACAAAAAAGTAGAAACAAGCGAAGTATGCCACGCCACTCTCCATGAATACAGAGTTTGTAGCACCAACTTCTTCAAATCGAGTAGCCATTCTCACAGTCATCAAAACTTCGAGTCTTCCGCTCTTGCCAAAGACACAACATCGCACACAATGGAACCATCCTCCATATGTGCAATGCAAGACGGTTACCCAATTGTCCCCCCTCCAACTTCCCAAACACTCAATCACCTTGCGAGGCATAACCCAATCAACACCAAAAGGCTGAAGAAACGCACTTTATATCTCTGTTGCAACCTCACAATGCAGGAAATAAATGGTCGATTGACTCTCCACAATGCTTACACATACAGCACCACTCCAGCACTATAATATTTCTCTTACGAAAATTGTCCAAGGTTAAGATTTTTCCTAAAGCTGCCGTCCACACAAAGAAAGCTACTCTTGGGGGAGCCTTAACTTTTCAAATACTCTTCCAAGGACAAGTGGACCGTACCAAAGTAGACAATACCTGGTAGTAAGACCTCAATACAAATGTCTTCCTTTTCGATGGAACCCAGCAAATTGTATCATCTCCTCCATACCTAACTTTTTGGGAATACAACTCAAAGAATCGCGAGGTCACATCCACTTCCCAATCATACACAAGGCAAATAAACAAAACATTCCAATGAATGATACCAATTTGAAATTGCATATTCTTCTCTACCCACACATCCTTACCATAGGCAATAGTGAACAATTGTGGAAAAATGATCTTCAATGGTAGTTTTACACACCACACATCATGCCAAAACAACACTTTAGAGCCATCTCCTACCTCATAACGTATATGATGCGCAAAACCATCCCACCCCCTCCTAATACATTTCCACACTCCCAACCCATAGGGTTCCCCTACCTCCTTGGAACACCAACCGCCCGTCAAACTATCATATTTAACGCCCATCTCATCAATTGCCAATAAATAGTTGAGACTAGGGGAGGTACACTAAGTTCAGAAAACACAAATAATGTCCTTGTAATTGTAATTGCACCTAACCTAAGGGGAAACTAGCATATTTACTTGATAAAGTAAGTATTATGTTTATGAAACCATATTCCTCAACCCTGATCATGCGTATATGAATAAACCTCTACCAACATAGACTTAAACAGAAAAAGTTTCTCCTAAATGGTTTCTTATTCTGTTTAAAAGAATTCTCAAGAATTTATGATTTAACTAGATACAAATGTAAGGACTCACTACATAAAAGGCATTGGTTTGTGAATGAAAGGGTACAAAATAGGATATTGTCTTCAATTTACTAACAATTTGAGATGTGAGAAAAGCAGGTCATCAAGGGAAAAATTAAAACAATATATCAAAATTAAATAAATAGAGGACGTGTATATTTTACTTAAAAAAAAAAAAAAAAAACGAAAATGAATAACCAGTATCCTTCTAAGTCCAAGGATTTATTTGGAAACATTTTGATGTCTATTTTTTTTTTTTTTTTTTTTTTTGACATATTCGCACAAAAGGGGGGAAAAGGGGATTCGAACTAGTAACCTCCGCTTCATTAGGCGTGGTCCTAGCCTATTGAGCTACCTCTTGAAGACCATTTTGATGTCTATTAAAACAACCAAGCATGCCTCCCATCTAAACAGGATTAAGTTTGGAAAAAAATAATAAAGAAATAACATAAATTTATCTTCAACGGCTGCATGTTAAACACTAGGATGAAATAATAAAAAACAATATATATATATATATATATATATATATATATATATATATATATATATATAGAAAAGGGAAAATACTCACTGTATCCCACTGCAAGTTGTACAGATGAAAGTCCAAAAATTGGGACAAACATACTGAGGACCCTGCACAAAACAACTACGATCATATTCACTGAGAATTGATAACAACCACAGGGGTGAAAATTCTAATGCAAAAGCTAAATTTCTTCATCTCCTATAATTCAAATATTTTCCAACCCTGAAGTAATTCTGTTTTCCTGAACTTTCTTACGAATCAAGCAACATTTAATTGTAAACTCTGAGCTCAGCTTATACACCTAAGGAAAGACCAAAAAAACAGAAACCCATCACAAGTTAATGGGAGAGAAAATTTACCAAACTGTTGCAGTTGATGCACCTCCGATTGGGCGGAAGCTTCATGAGACCACGTATAATCTTCTCATTTCGCTCCTCTTCTCTCTTGCTTCCCATTTCAGAGCAATTGAGAGCTATAGGGGTCGGAACCCTAGATCTTCCTTTGAGAAAACCGAGGCAGAACTGGAGGGAGGAGCTTGAGCTGATTGTCTCTAGGGTTCTCGTACGGAATTCCTGTACAGAAAATGGATGGACGGTCTCCGAGATGAGGAATCGATTGGACAATTAATACTTTTTTTTCCCTTTTTATTTTTATTTTTTTTTTATACAAACTCAAATCGATCCTGCAGCCTATGGAAAAGCCTCCTCAAGTCCCAAGTAGATGGCCCATGCTGCAGTGGAAACGGTAACATGGATGATAGCATCACATCAAAAATAATAAAATAAACTGCATTTCAATACTCATTGCTTGTAATGTGCACGTGAGCAACGAAACGTTTGTTTAAAACAATATTTTGGTGCGGTTAGTTGTGATTTTATAAATAAAAAATGTAATTTTAAACTAAGTGGCATAAAATTGACCGTTTAGAATTGCTTTTTTAAGAAATTGTAATTTGAAAATGCATAAAATCTGCGTTTCAAATTCCAGGTAATGAGGTGTTTTGTTTAAGGACAAAGTTTTTCTCCAAATTGAGTTAGAGAAATTTTCTCCAACCTATTCTATAAGAATGACATGTATCCTCTAAATGTGAGAAGCACATGTTTTTTTGGA
This sequence comes from Corylus avellana, assembly GCF_965113065.1. Classification (NCBI taxonomy): domain Eukaryota; kingdom Viridiplantae; phylum Streptophyta; class Magnoliopsida; order Fagales; family Betulaceae; genus Corylus; species Corylus avellana. The sequence continues at coordinate 11,424,485 of NC_142499.1, read as the reverse complement.
CAAAGTTTTTTATTAAACTGGGTTAGAAGAATTTTCTTCAACCTATTATATAAAAATGACATATGTCCCTATTTTTAATAACGTGTGAGATGCACATGAGTTTTTAATAATATTTATTTCAACTTTGTCCTTACTATTAAAAAAATATATGCATCTTACATGTTCAAGGAAAACTGTCCTTTTTTATTATTATTTTAATTACAAGGACAAAGTTGAAAATAATTTTATTCAAAAAGCATGTGCCTCTTACATGCTATTTAAAAAACATGTATTTCTCATATAAAAAGTTACCCATGTCATTTTTATAGAATATGTTAGAAGAAATTTCTTCAACCCAGTTTGGAGGAAAACTCTATCATTTATTTAAATGAACAATTTTAAAGGTTTAATGGCAATTTTAAATGCTAAATTGTTATTTTAAATGCCAAATTGCAATATTACCAAATGCTTAACTGCGTTTTTAAAAAATAGAATGTTATGTGTTCTCCTAATATTTTCATAGTGTTCTCCTTGTTCTAGGTGGATATTATTTTCTAAAAAAGTTTTAAAAAAAAAATAGCATTTATTTCTCTCACCCAGTTTTTAGAAAATAATATACACTTAGGACCAGAAGAACAAGCATTTTCTTTTTAAAAATCACATTTTTAAATCTTTACAAGAAGAAGTGCTTATTTATTTTTTTTTTTTTTTTGAAATCACAAACCCAAACAAATTACAAGAAGAAGTGCTTATTATCTTTCATTAATTTTTAACTTGAAATAAAAAAAGTATAAACACTTGTTAAAATAGCTTGTATCCAAAGAGTATCAAGATGTTATTCTTAACATTGTGTTGATATATATATAATTAAACAAATATTCAGTTCTACATGTGAGAAAAAGGCAGTCATAGGTTGACAACCCCAGTCGGGTAAGTTGATGCGGAAGGAGGTTGCATGGTCTCCTACCTCTTACTTTATTACTTATCCAACAATTTATTTGATAATAGCATTATATATAGAAATTGTAGTATTTTAGTAGTACTCATTAGTTAATTATGTGTTCTCTCTAGCGAAACCCTAGAGGAGAATGAATTGTTTCCCACGTCTTTTGGGGGCTGTGGGAATAAAATCTTTATTGTTCAACGTTGATTTCAAGCTATGGTGGAAGAGTTATCGAAGACGTAGGCTACTTTTTCGTTTTCAGAAGAAGAGGATGGGGAGGTAGACGTTCAGGTGACGGACTGTCGGGACGTATTCACTTGGGGGCAGGCATGTGTCGTTGGGAAACTGGTGATAGGTATGTGTGTAAGGAGACTATCAAGAATAATTTCCAACAATGGTGGAGGCAAACAGGAACCCTAACCTTCAAAGTGCTAAAGGAAAATCTCTTCCTGGTCGAGTTTGAACAAGGGAGGGACAAGAAAAGAGTCCTAGAGGGATGTTTGTGGGGTCTTCGAGGGTAACCTCTTCTTGGTAGAGGACTTTGATGGGCTTACTTCGCCGACGAGTTTCACTTTCAATAGGGCCTCTTTCTGGGTACGGATGTTTAATTTGCCATTGGGGTGTATGGGGCATCAAGTTGGGCACAAGATCGGATCCTCAATGGGGATTGTGGAGGAGGTTGATACCGAAGGAGATGGGGTTGGATGGGGTGAATATCTTCGAGTAAAGATATCTATGGACTTGTCCAAGCCTTTAGCTCGAGGCCGGAAGATGAATCTGAAAGGAAACTCAAGTTTGATTGTTTTTCAATATGAAAGAGTCCCAAAATTCTGTTTTCTATGTGGTGTAATTAGCCATGGTCAGGAGGGATGCTTGAAGCAGAGCGAAATGCATAACCAGAGTAATCCAAATCAGTTTGGCCCATGGTTGAGAGCAGCATCACCAACAAGGAGAGCAAATTGGAATCGTGGAGGATATGTTCTTAAACGAGGAAGAATTTTTTCTGATCCTCCAGCTTTAGAGGGAGTGCAGTGACGAGGGGCCAACGGAGTACGGAGGGGTGATAATCAGAGAAGTCCTGACAATGATTTCGGCGGTGAAGCCAATTCCGATGGGGTATTTCGGGAAAGTCTTAACTCACTTATCCAAAAGACGGAGAGCAGATTTTTTGGCAAATACCGGGGAGAAGGAGCAGGGTGTTTCCATTCTGGGGATCAAATTGAAATGGAGAGTCAATTAAAGGGTAATAACTATGCCTCGTCTAGTCTAGTCATCTTTCCAAAGATCCTCTTTCCTTACAAAGTGGGCGGCAGGAATCATCTAAGGTTCTACCTATGGATGTTTCCTCAATTGGTACATTGACCAGGCAGGTGGAGTTTAGGGATGAAGGTGGCGAGGATTTCAGGGTAAAAGATCAGGGACTGATTAGAGCAACATGTGCGGTGTCATGCATTTCCTCAAAAGGAAAGAACGTGGTGTCTACATATTGTCCTGGAATAAGTGATGGGCCCAAGGAGGTAAGGGGGGAGAACATTTTGACTTTGGGATTGGATAGCCAGGTTACTCATGACCCACTTGCTTTGGGAGGTCCATTTACTATTGGAGAAGTTACTAAACTAGATAGTAGTGCCCATGCAAAATCTACATCTGGTGGAAATAAGGGGAATAGTTTGGTAAGTTGGAAAAAGATGCCGCGTCAAATGGTCCCAAAAGCTACTCCAAGAAGCCGGGGGTATAAGAGGGAAAGAAAAAGTGATGGGGGAGAGCATGCAAGCCCAATGAAAAGGGACGTAAACAAAATACACGTTTGGATAACAATAATGGTTCGGGATTGGTGGCGGCTGTGGAACAGCCTCGCCAACCGCAATGAGTATTTTAAGTTGGAACTACCGAGGGCTTGGGAAACTTCGGACAGTTCGAGACCTTTGCCGAATGGTGAAGGAAAAGAAACCCACTTTGGTTTTCATTATGGAGACCAAACTGTGACAAAATAAGATTGAGATCATTAGGAGGAAACTGGGATTTACAAGTATGTTTGTTGTTGACTGTGTGGGGCGTGGTGGGGCTTTGGCGTTATTGTGGGGAGAGGACATCCATGCTACAATCCAGAACTATAGTCAGCGACACATTAATGTTATTATCCAAGAATTTGTTGGAGGGACACAGTGGAAGCTAACTGGTTTCTACGGACATCCGAAAGTAGCCAAAAGAAATGAGGCTTGGGCCCTATTGAAACAGCTATATCTCTTATCACCTATTCCATGGGTATGTATTGGTGACTTTAATGAGATAGTGGATAGGTTGGAAAAATGGGGAGGAAGAGCAACGCCACATAGCCAAATGAGTTCTTTTCAAAACACTCTTGATTTTTGTGGTCTTACGGACTTGGAGTACAAAGGTCCCAAATACACTTGGGAGTAATTGTAGGGATAATGGGGCGTATACCAAGGAAAGACTAGATCGAGGAGTTGCAAACCAGGAATGGAGAGAATGTGTGGAGTCACCCAATACTTGTGATGGACCCTTGGGAGTCTCTCCAAAGGAAAATGACGAAGTGCAAAAGGGAACTTGGTAAGTGGCAGCAAGTCGGGGCTGGAGAAAATAAAAATGAAATCCAAGCCTTGGAAAAAATTCTGACGGCCAAACAGGGGAAGGATGGGGGCTATGACGGGGGGGAGTTTGCAAGCCAAAACAGAAATTACAAAATCTGCTAAACTAGGAGGACCTCAAGTGGAGGCAGAGGGCAAAAATGGAATGGCTTAAAGGTGGAGACCGAAACCCTAAGTTCTATCATGCATGTGCTAACCAACGGAGGAAGTCCAATCGAAATTCTATTATCCAAGATGAGGCTGGGCCAACGTGGGAGACACAGGAGGGGATAGGACAGGCCTTTGTGGAATATTTCATGATCTTATTTACGACAACAGGTGGAGGCTCTTTGGAATCCTGTGTAGAGGCCATAGAACGAACGGTTACACCCAAGATGAATGAGACACTATTAGCAGCATTCACAAAGGATGAGATTTGCAAAGCTCTCAATCAAATGTCACCCCTAAAAGTGCCGGGCTCGGATGGTCTTATTGCAGGATTTTATCAAAAAAATTGGTCCATTGTGGGCGGCGAGGTATGTCAAATTGTTCTTCACATTCTTAATTTCGGAATTATGCCTAATGAATTGAATTCAACGAATATTGCCCTCATACTCAAAAATAAGAACCCAGTTGGTGTGACTGATTTTCACCCTATAAGCCTTTGTAACGTTGCTTATAAATTGATTTCTAAAGTTCTTGCAAACCGATTGAAGGGTATGTTGGATAGAATCATATCGCCTACTCAAAGTGCATTCATTCCAGGTAAGCTAATTACGGATAATGTATTAGCTGCCTACAAAACCCTACATACTATGCACTCGCGTATGCAAGGGAAGAAGGGGTTCATGGCACTATAAAAGTATATATCAGTAAGGCTTATTGATGAGTGCTAATTATTGCATATTTGGGCCCCTTAATTTGCATTTGTTAATCATTTAGCTTTGTTATAATCTAATGTTTTGTGTTAGTTTTGTGATTTTGGTGTTTTGCAGATTGTTAAGGGTAATGTGTGGGTTTAAGGAAAAGAAAGGAATACAAAAGAAAAAAAAAATAGAAAATAGAAAAGAAGGCAAAATGTGGTTGTGTGTAGGTGGGAATAATTGAGAAAGAAAGAAGTGAATGAAAATGAGTCATATATGTGGGCCCATGAGTAACAAACCAAGAAAGACCAAGTCAAGAGAAAAGATGAGCCTATATGCGTGAAGGGGAATTGCAAAAAGACAAAATTCTATCTTTCAAATGAGCCAAGCCTTTAAATGAGCCAAGCCATGCGTGGGACTTAGAAATTAGAATTGAAGAAATAATATGATGGTGGGGCCAGCTCAACCGTGCAGATGCATTGAAGAAAAGAAAGAAGACTTTCAACGTGAAAAAAAGCAAAGAAGTCTTGGGCTGCATTGTTTCAGCCAATAAAAAGAAAGTGCAACACTACACTAAAGGGCAGCCACAGTGTTGCAGGGAAAAATAATAATAAGAAGAAAAGGCGGTGAAGCTCAACAAATCAGAAGAAAACCATTCCCTTAAGAAACTTGACGACAAAGAAAAGATTTTTCTATATATATAGAAGTCACACGAACCGAGGAGAGGGAGGAGACCTCTCGGACCATAGAGAAAACAAGAACAGAAAGTGCATTTTTTTTTAATATTTAGTTTTCTAATTGCAGCTTGTATTTTCCTAGTTATGAAAGACTAAACCCTCAACTAAGATTGAGGATGAAGCCTCATCAATGAGTAGCAACCTCATTCTCATGTAATTTGATATTTTCCAAATAAATGTGTTTTTGATGTTTTAATTGTTCTACTTCAATTCAATTAGTGAGATGATTCTTGGAAATCATTTGTGATTTACAGATACAATTGATGTTTTGAGATTGTTTCATTTAATTGATCGATTGTTTGGTGATAAGTGTTAAAATATTTATATTTTCAGCCCTTAACTTGCATGTTTTAATCCTTTGGTGTTGGTTAATTAGGACATTTTACTGCCTTTTTGTATTTTCTTTGTTTTATAAGCTTTTGGAAGAAAAGAAAGCATTTCTGGAAAAATTCCAAGCTTAAAGGGGCAAATTGGGAAGACCTAGAAGATATGGTTAAGCTTAACCAATCATGGTTAAAGTTTAATCAAATAAAGGAAAGGATTAATTCGGAATTTCTCAATTTGAAGTCAAATCGGATTGGATGCAAAATTGGATTCTGAATACGTCTCGATATTTTGACCATAACTTTCATCTCAGATATCAGATTGAGGTGATTCAAGCGGTATTGGAAAGCTAACTCAAACTACTACAATTCATTGTGAAATAGCATTTTCCCAATTCGGAGCGTCGCAAGGCCAAAATCACGCCGCAAGATAGGACCGCAACTCTGGGCGAATCCTATTCCGATTTGGGCTTAGGTTTTCTTTATCCTAATTGGGCTTGGACTTAAATCTCCGAAATTCCTAGGATCACTAGGGCTTCTAGGGCTCTCCTAAGCCATATAAATAGACCTCTAAGCCTCACAATTGGAAGAGGCCGTTTTAAGCTGAATTACGACGTATTGCCGTGGGGAAGCTTTTGCTTTGTTTTCCATTGTAAGTTTTATTCTTTCGATGATGACAATTCAATTGGTGATTATTTTTGTTATCATGAGAGGCTAAATCTTTCAACTAAGGTTGAAGATGAAGCTTCGTCATTGACAAACTCATGTATTCTCGTATTTTGTTTATACAATTTTGACTTCGAATAAGGATGTTGTAGATTTTCATTCAATTGCTTGATTTATATCTTTTAATTGAATGTGATGAACTATTATGTGTTGGAGTTGGATATTTGATGTGTTTCATCCTTCGGATACATCAAATCATTCGATTGAAATCGGATATCCGTTGTGATTCGTTAACCAAACGGATACATAGGATGATTTAATTTCGAATCGGATATTTGTTGTGATTTGTAAAAATGGGTGGATTCATTGAATGATTTAAACTTGATATTTGTAAAACATCGAATATAGTTTTTCGATTGTAGGAACAAATACGAGAATATAGAGTTAAGATTTGGCGAAGTGAATTCTAAAACCTTAGTGTTCTTTACCATTTTATTTCATTATTTTCTTTAGTTTATGTTTTATTTTGCACGACAAAAATCACAAAATTCGGAACTAGGTTAAAATAGAGTTGGTTTAAATAGAAATTGGTTTACACAACACAAATCCCTGTGGATCGACCTCGCACTTGCACACACGCTATATTGCACACAACTCGTGCACTTGCGAGTGCAATTAAATTTGTACATCAAATTTTGGCGCCGTTGCTGGGGATTTGTTTGTTTGTGAAATTGATTTTTATTTGAATTGGTTTTATTTTTCTACTAGTTGTTTTATTTTTGCAATTTTATTTTATTGTATTTGTATTTGTTGTTGTTTCTGCCATTCTGATCTAAAAAAAAAAAAACAAAAAAAAGAAAAAGAAAAAAGGGTTTGTTGTTTCTGTTTTTCTTGCTGCAGTTTCAGAGAATTTTAGTTTCTGTCAGTACGATCTATCGCACTCCATCTGCGATCGAGCGCACTCGAGCCTTTTCGGTGAGCAGCCTGCGTGCCTGCGCCTGACCCATTCTGCAAGTACGCACGAGCGCACAGCGAACGCACATCTGCGATCGAGTGCATCACCAGAAGCAGCTAAGCACAATTTTTTTGTTGTTGTTTTGAAATTTCTTTTGTATATTGTTGTTGAATAGTTAGTTCTATTTTTTTTGTTTGGTTGTTTGTGTTCTTTCTGTGATTATTCATTGTTGTTTAATCAGTTTATTTGAACACTCGAGATTGGTGTATGCTTGGTCGGAGATCCCTAAACTTAGATTTGACACCTTTAGATCCCGACATTGATAGAACTCTTAGGAGAACTCGGAGAGCACCTGTTGAGAGTGAGGATAGAGGTGAAATGGGAGACCAACAAGATAACATAGAGGAACCTAGGGTTGAGCATGAAGATGCTAGAGCTGGAAATCCCGAGCAAGCTAGAGCTTGGAATGTGGACTTCACTACGTCACTTAGGAGTTGTTCGCACCTGTGGACTTCACTACATCCCATTTGTGTATAGTGTTGCCACCAACCAATGCTACTCATTTTGATTTGAAACCTCATGTCATCCAACTCCTACGATCATTCCATGGTCTAGAACTTGAAAATCCTTATAGTCATGTAAAGAAATTCAAGGACATATGCGCCACTTTCAAATTTCAAAATTTCTCCGAAGAGTCTGTTCATCTCAGACTATTTCCTTTCTCTCTACAAGACAAAGCTAGGGCATGGTTGGACTCCAACACGCCCGGATCCATTACATCTTGGGAAAGCTTGTTAAGCAAGTTCTATAACAAGTATTTCCCAATGTCAAAGGTCAATGAATGCAGAAAGGAAATAAGCTCCTTCACTCAAGAGGAGGATGAGAAATTTTCAGAGTGTTGGGAAAGGTTTAAGGAGTTGTTGATAAGATGCCCCCCAATTGGATATGAGAAGTGGAGACTCGTTCAATTTTTCTACCAAGGATTGACCCAATCCAACCGTAGTATGATCGAGTCAATGAATGGGGGAGCATTCTTAAGTTTGACAGGGGATGCAGCATATAAGGCATTAGACAAGTTGTCCGACAGCTCACAGCAGTGGGATTTTTCGAGTTGTCGGGATAAATCTGCCCGTATTCCCAAGAAAGGTGGCATCTATGAGGTTAAGGAGGACACTGATTTGAGGATAAAGATAGATGCTCTAACCAAGAAGGTTGAAGCCCTTGCAATGGGTCAATCCGTAAATGCCGCCAACACTTTCAATGTTGATGGTTGTTCAATCTGTGCTAATCCTATGCACTTAGCACAGAATTGTCCATTTTCATCGGCTTTTGCCGAGTGCGCCATGGAACAAGTGAACGCCTTTAATGACTTTAGGAAGCAAGCAAGCGGACCATACTCAGAGACATACAATCCAGGGTGACGGAACCACCCTAATTTCTCATGGAAGCATAGCCAACCAATGAATCAAGGATTTCCCTCACAGAATCATGGTCGTTCAACTCAACCAGTGCAACATCCTGCATCTTCGTCACAATCATCGCTGGAGGAAACGATGAAGGCATTCATACAATCGAATAGCCAGACCATACAAGAGCTCAAAAACTCTACCATGGCAAATACCCAAGCAATAGATGAAGTAAAGAATGCCACCATGGTTAACACCCAAGCAATTGCGAAGATGGAGAGTCAGATTGGACAGATAGCCAATCACTTGGGTGAGAGAGAAAAAGGGAAATTGCCCAGTCAGCCCGTGCCCAACCCAAAAGGTCAATATATGGTTGGGAATTCCTCAAATCCTGCACACGGACAAGAACATGTGCAAGCAATTGTCACTCTGAGGTCAGGAAGACAAGTGGACAATCAAGTGGCTGAGAAAGAAGAAGACCCTGCAGGGCAAGAAAAGGAAAAGAGTGGCAACAAAGAGAAGAGAGATGTCGAGCCATCTACAGCCACACCCATTATTGAGGACCCTCCTAGGTCATTTATGCCGAAAGCACCTTACCCTGAAAGGTTGCAAGCCCCCAAGAAAGGAGGGAAGTTTGAGGACATTCTAGAAGTGTTCAAGCAAGTCCAAATCAATATTCCATTTTTGGACGCCATCCAACAAGTGCCTTCTTATGCGAAGTTCTTGAAGGATTTGATCACAGTTAAGAGAAGAACAAATGTCCCAAAGAAAGCATTTCTGATCGAGCAAGTTAGCTCCATCCTTCAGTGCAAGTTGCCCATTAAGTATAAGGACCCTGGGTGTCCTACCATCTCTTGCACGATAGGAGTCAGTCGAATTGAGAAGGCTCTTTTAGATCTTGGGGCAAGTGTGAATCTCCTACCCTATTCAGTTTACCTACAATTAGGGTTAGGGGAACTGAAGCCCACGTCCATGACACTTCAATTGGCTGATAGGTCAGTTAAGATACCACGGGGAATCATTGAGGATGTTTTGATCAAGGTGGATAAGTTTTACTTCCCCGTGGACTTCATTGTGCTAGACACAGAGCCGGTCAAGAATGTTGGCATTCAAATACCGGTGATTCTAGGGCGACCATTCTTAGCTACGGCTAACGCCCTGATTAATTGTAGGACAGGGGTGATGAAGATTTCCTTCGGAAATATGACAGTGGAGCTGAATATCTTTGATATCAGCAAACAACCATTGGAGTATGATGAAGTGAGAAATGTATGCTTGATAGAGGAGATTATGGAAGAGACAGTGAATGAATCAAGCATAGAAGACCCCTTGGAGGCATGCTTTGCTCAGTTCGGAGAGGATTTAGATTTGGACAAGTTGCTTGAGCAAGCAGATGCAATTTTGGAGACTGCTCCTCTGGTGAGCAGTGAGACGGAGGAGACAACAACACTTGATCCCCCAAAGAAGGAACTTAAGCCTCTACCGGATAACCTTAAGTATAAGTTCCTAGGTCCAGCAGATTCTTTGCCTGTGATTATAGCTTCGGATTTGGTTGATGCTCAAGAGGAAAAATTGCTAGAGGTGTTAAGACAGCACAAGGAAGCTATCGGTTGGACCATTGAGGATATCAAGGGGATCAGTCCCTCGGTGGTGATGCACAAGATACATTTAGAGGAGAATGCCAAGCCATCGAGGGAGCCACATAGAAGGTTAAACCCAACTATGCAAGAGGTTGTGAGGGCTGAAGTGATTAAGTTGTTGGATGCAGGGATCATTTAGCCAATCTCGGATAGCAAGTGGGTAAGCCCAATTCATGTTGTGCCAAAGCGGGCTGGATTGACGGTAGTAAAGAACAAGGATGATGAGTTGGTCCCAACTCGTATTCAGTCCGGATGGAGAGTTTGCATAGACTACCGCAAGCTAAATGCCGCCACAAGGAAGGATCATTTTCCACTCCCATTCATTGATCAGATGGTGGAACGTTTGGCTGGGCACGCATACTATTGCTTCTTGGATGGTTATTCTGGATATAACCAGGTCCCTGTGGACCCCAAAGACCAGGAGAAGACGACATTTACCTGTCCTTTTGGGACTTTCGCCTACCGTCGCATGCCCTTTGGGTTATGCAACGCACCCGCTACTTTTCAGCGGTGCATGATTAGTATTTTTTCTGACATGGTAGAGCGTTTCTTAGAGATTTTCATGGGCGATTTCTCTGTCTTTGGTTCATCCTTTGATGAGTGTTTGCACCGCCTGACTTTGGTATTAGTACGTTGCAAGGAGAAGAACCTGGTGCTCAATTGGGAGAAGTGCCATTTTATGGTCAAGCAAGGTATTGTATTGGGGCACGTCATATCTCAGAGGGGGATTGAGGTTGATAAAGCGAAGGTGGATTTGATTTCCAACCTTCCACCCCCACGTACAGTGAAGGAGGTTCGCTCTTTTCTGGGCCATGCAGGATTCTACAGGCGGTTTATCCAAGACTTTAGCAAGATTGCCAGGCCTTTGTGCAAGTTGTTGGTGAAGGATGCCCCATTTGTATTTGATGAGGATTGCCAGAGAGCATTTGGGGACCTTAAGAGCATTCTGACGTCCACACCCATTATTCAGCCACCCAATTGGGGTGTACCTTTTGAGATCATGTGTGACGCATCGGATTATGCCGTTGGAGCTGTTTTGGGGCAGCGTATTGATAGACTCCCCCATGTCATTTACTATGCGAGCAGAACTCTGAACGATGCACAACTCAACTACTCCACCACGGAGAAGGAGTTGTTGGCAGTCGTTTTTGCGCTAGACAAGTTCAGATCCTATTTGCTAGGATCTAAAGTCATCATCTTTTCGGATCACGCAGCATTGAAGTATCTTTTTTCCAAAAAAGATGCTAAATCTCGTCTGATCCGATGGATTTTGCTACTTCAGGAGTTTGACATAGAAATTCAGGACAAGAAGGGTTCCGAAAATGTGATGGCGGATCATTTGTCTAGATTGACTGTGGATTACACTGAGGACGCCAGCCCCATTTCGGAGACTTTCCCTGATGAGCAATTGATGCACATTGCTCATGAGCCCGCACCATGGTTTGCTGACATAGTGAACTATCTTGTCACCGGCCAACTGCCTCAGCAGTGGGGGCAACAAGATAGGTCCAAATTTTTGTCCGTGGTGAAACATTTTTTCTGGGACGATCCTTACCTGTTCAAGTATTGTCCCGATCAGATCATTAGGAGGTGTATACCTGAGCATGACCAATCCAATGTCATCTCCTTTTGTCATGATCATGCTTGTGGAGGCTATTTCAGTGCTAAGAAGACCACTGCCAAGATTTTGCAGTGTAGATTCTATTGGCCTACCCTTTTCAGAGACGCCCACGCTTATTGTTATCTTGTGAGCGTTGTCAGAAGCTAGGGAGTATCTCTAGAAGGAATATGATGCCCCTCAGTCCCATTCTGATTGTTGAGATTTTTGACGTATGGGGCATCGATTTCATGGGACCTTTCCCGAACTCCTTTGGCTATCTGTACATCTTGGTTGCTGTGGACTATGTGTCCAAATGGGTGGAGGCGGTTGCATGCAAGACCAATGACCACAGAGTTGTGGTCCAGTTTTTGAGAGACACTATCTTTGCTCGTTTTGGTACGCCTCGAGCAATTATAAGTGATGGAGGTAAGCATTTTTGCAATCGAATTTTTGAGCAGTTTATGAAGAAGTATTTCATCACACATAAGGTTGCCACCCCGTATCACCCAAAGACGAGTGGACAGGTTGAAGTTTCCAATCGCGAGATCAAGCATATTTTGGAAAAGACGGTAAACCCCAATCGAAAAGATTGGTCTATGCGATTGAGTGACGCACTGTGGGCATATAGGACAGCTTTCAAGACCCCGATTGGGATGTCACCCTATCGGCTTGTGTACGGGAAGGCATGTCATCTTCCCGTGGAGTTGGAGCATAGAGCATATTGGGCCATCAAGCAGCTGAACTTCAATCTTTTGAAGGCTGGCTCACAAAGGAAGCTCCAACTCAATGAATTAGAGGAGCTGAGGAATGATGCTTATGAGTCTGCACGGTTGTACAAGGCACAGATGAAGAAGGCTCATGACCAGAGCATTTTGAGACGATCTTTTGAGCCTGGTGAGAAAGTCCTTCTTTACAATTCACGGCTGCATCTTTTTCCAGGCAAGTTGAAATCTCGGTGGACAGGCCCATTTATCATTCGGACAGTTTTTCCTCATGGGGCCATCGAGATTGAGGATCCTCAGAATGGTAACACCTTCAAGGTAAATGGACAGAGATTAAAACCATTCTTAGAATTGAGGAGTAAGGAGATTGAGACGACATTGTTGGAGGATCCGAGTTATTCTGAGTGATTGTCGTCTTTTGTGGAGAGTCTGGCTGAAGACTTAAAACTTAGCGCTTGTGGGAGGCAACCCTCATTCTTTCCCTTACCATTTTATCTTGTTTGTTTGTTTCTGTTGTGTTTTTCAGGGCAAGTGTCTGCCATTCAAGTTTGGGGGAGCATTCTCCTATGTTACACCCGACTTGCGCCGCGCACCTGGTATTGTATCTCTGGACCCATTGGGGACAATGTGTCATTTTAGTTTGGGGAGTGGGGTAGACATTTCTCTGTCTTTTTCCTTAATTATTCGTGTTGTTTTGTTATATATATATATATATATATATATATATATAAAATAAAAAAATAAAAAATAAAAAAAATCTGCTATGTTATTGATTAAGCAAGGATAACACCTATTCTGTGGTTTGCATGTCATTGGTCTGTTTAGCATTTTGAACACAACATGTCAGTAGGAATCTGAGTCTTTTGACTCATTGTTGGATTAGAGATATTTCACATGTTCGAGTTTATCACCACGAGCACACTAGCACAGAATCGGTGAGGTATAAGATTTGACTTGATTAGGGTATATTTTGAGATAGGTAGGATGAAGTGTGATGAAACCATGGCTTGAAAAAAAAAAAAAAAAAAAAATCAAATCAGTTTGAGCTTCTCATTGAGTAACCGGACCTCATGCCCTCACAAAGCATTGAGTGTTCGCGTAAAAAGATGAGAAACCTAACTTGGTTGGTTGTATGGCTAGTTTGGCTTCGTAGCCTAGTTGACTTGAGTAATTAAGCCCTTAGGGATGTTTCTACATCCAGTGCCCTAAAACCATTTGGTTTGGGAGTCTCTGGCCCAACACTCGTTACATGGGTCAATTAGAAAGCTTAAGGAAGCTAAGCATTGCACAGCCTATACAAAAAAAAAAAAAAAAAAAAAAAAAAAAAAAAAATTAAGCCTTGGTTGTTTCATCTGAGCAAATTCCTATCACATCTAAAGTACACCCAAGTTTGAGAATAAATTGAAGCCTCCGGATTTTATGTTAGTCTCACATTGCACTTATTGGAACATGTGTTGTCTCAAATTTCCATCTTTGAGTTGAATGATTTGTGCTTATCTTGATGATGTGATTGTGGTGTTCATTATGATAAACCTACTCATGATGTTAAAAACCATGTGTTTGTGTGGAAGTCCTTGTTTATGAAATAACATAGTGCATAAATATTTGTGGGTATCATTCCTGTTAAACCCTCACGAGACTTCACTCGTCCTCTAGGGATACCTAGGGGTTTAAAAGGCTTGTTGCATGCGCTAAATGCAATCGTATATCCCACGAAAGATGGATTTATCTTTTGTTTTCTGTTTTTCCATTCTTGTTTTTAGTTTTGTATTGCTAAGGGACTAGCAATATGTAAGTTTGGGGGTGTGATAAGTGCTAAAATATTTATATTTTCAGCCCTTAACTTGCATGTTTTAATCCTTTGGTTTTGGTCAATTAGGACATTTTACTGCCTTTTTGTATTTTCTTTGTTTTATAGGCTTTTGGAAGAAAAGAAAGCATTTCTGGAAAAATTCCAAGCTTAAAGGGGCAAATTGGGAAGACCTAGAGGATATGGTTAAGCTTAACCAATCATGGTTAAAGTTTAATCAAATAAAGGAAAGGATTAATTCGGAATTTCTCAATTTGAAGTCAAATCGGATTGGATGCAAAATTGGATTCTGAATACGTCTCGGTATTTTGACCATAACTTTCATCTCAGATATCCTATTGAGGTGATTGAAGCGGCATTGGAAAGCTAACTCAAACTACTACAATTCATTGTGAAATATCATTTTCCCAATTCGGAGCGCCGCAAGGCCAAAATCACGCCGCAAGATAGGACCGCAACTTTGGGCGAATCCTATTCCGATTTGGGCTTAGGTTTTCTTTATCCTAATTGGGCTTGGACTTAAATCTCCGAAATTCCTAGGATTACTAGGGCTTCTAGGGCTCTCCTAAGCCATATAAATAGACCTCTAAGCCTCACAATTGGAAGAGGCCGTTTTAAGCTGAATTACGACGTATTGCCGTGGGGAAGCTTTTGCTTTGTTTTCCATTGTAAGTTTTATTCTTTCGATGATGACAATTCAATTGGTGATTATTTTTGTTATCATGAGAGGCTAAATCTTTCAACTAAGGTTGAAGATGAAGCTTCGTCATTGACAAACTCATGTATTCTCGTATTTTGTTTATACAATTTTGACTTCGAATAAGGATGTTGTAGATTTTCATTCAATTGCTTGATTTATATCTTTTAATTGAATGTGATGAACTATTATGTGTTGGAGTTGGATATTTGATGTGTTTCATCCTTCGGATACATCAAATCATTCGATTGAAATCGGATATCCGTTGTGATTCGTTAACCAAATGGATACATAGGATGATTTAATTTCGAATCGGATATTTGTTGTGATTTGTAAAAATGGGTGGATTCATTGAATGATTTAAACTTGATATTTGTAAAACATCGAATATAGTTTTTCGATTGTAGAAACAAATACGAGAATATAGAGTTAAGATTTGGCGAAGTGAATTCTAAAACCTTAGTGTTCTTTACCATTTTATTTCATTATTT
Source organism: Corylus avellana (assembly GCF_965113065.1). Classification (NCBI taxonomy): domain Eukaryota; kingdom Viridiplantae; phylum Streptophyta; class Magnoliopsida; order Fagales; family Betulaceae; genus Corylus; species Corylus avellana. Next base: position 11,409,065 of record NC_142499.1, on the reverse strand, counting down.
TCTTTAGTTTATATTTTATTTTGCACGACAAAAATCACAAAATTCGGAACTAGGTTAAAATAGAGTTGGTTTAAATAGAAATTGGTTTACACAACACAAATCCCTGTGGATCGACCTCGCACTTGCACACACGCTATATTGCACACGACTCGTGCACTTGCGAGTACAATTAAATTTGTACATCATTTGGGTTTTTAATTTATCAAAACATTGGATATTCATTGTGTTTCGTTCTAACGGATACATTTGATGATTTGGTTTTTAAACTTGATATCTTTTGTGATTTATGCAAAGGATTGATTCATTAAATGATTTAATTAATTTTGAAGCAAATGAGCACATACATAAGATTCTTATTGAGCTTTAATGATAATATTATCTATAACAATCTTGGTGAAAACCAAGAATGTTATGTAGAGAAAATTTGGAAGTATTGATGATCATGAGTATGTGTTATTATGATTTGGTGGGTATGGATTCCAAAACCTTAGTACTTTGTTATTTGATAAATTCCACTTTGTCAATTTATAATTTCCATTAAGATTTAATTAGTTTAGATATATTTGATTTTCATAAACACAAGTCCCTATGGGTTCGACCTTGCACTTGCAACACTATATTGTAAAACGATTCGTGCACTTGTGAATATATTAAAATTTCACAACAAGTTTTATGACACAAAAAAAAAGAAGGCAATAGATATAAAATTAATGCAAACAAACAATTGACAGTGCCTTTCCACTTATGATAGGGTGGAATGAAGGTTTTTAGAAGTGGTGATGCAACGGTAGGGTTTTGCCCCTAGATGGACCTAACTGGTTTTGATGTGTGTTTCTACGGCCAACTATGCAATCATTGTGAATGGAATCCCAAGGGGTAGGATCCTCCCAACTAGGCGGTTAAGACAGGATGACCCAATATCACCTTATTTTGTCCTTCTTTGTGTGGAGGCGTTGAGTTCTATGTTATCACATGCTAACATTTTGGGTCTCCTAACCGGGGTCCCCACTTCCAAACAGGGTCACTGGATAGGTCACCTCTTTTTTTGTGGATGATAGCTTTCAACAATAGAATAATATGACAGAGATATTGAGGAGATATGACGAGGGATTGGGCCAAAAGTTGAACACTACTAAAACAACCATATTCTTTAGCCGGAATACATCAAGGGAGGATAAGGAAAAAAATTTGGATGTGTTCGGGATCCCCGCTACCCAACGGTACGACAAATACTTGGGTCAACCTTATCTTGTGGGAAAATCACGGTTAGCAGCTTTTAAGAATATTATTGATCGAGTGAGGAAGCGCCTACAAGATTGGAAGTTGAAATTTCTTTCCCAAGATGGAAAGGAAGTATTACTAAAGGCAGTTGTTCAAGCTATTCCGACTTATAGCATGAGCGTTTTTCTCCTACCTAAATCTCTTTGCTTGGAGATTAATTCTCTTATGCAAAGGTTTTGGTAGGGTCAACAAGAGAGGGAGAATTAGATCCATTGGATGAGTTGGAAGATGATGGGGTTCTCAAAAAAGCGAGTTGGGGGGGGGGGGGGGGGGGGTGGGGGATTTTACAAGTTTTAATAGAGCTCTTTTGGCCAAACAATTTTGGAGGTTATGGAAGACACTGGATAGTCTAGTAGCACAAATAATGAAGGACAAATATTACCCTAATGATTCCGTGTTGGATGCCAAATTGAGGAGTAAACCTTCTTTTGCTTTGAGGAGCATCCAAGGTGCATGTAGCTTGTTAAGGGAAGGGCTAATATGACGGATTGGGAATGGATAGACAACCCGAATTTGGGAAGATAAATGGCTACTCCTAACCTCAACCTATAAGGTGTATTCTCCTCCATTGCTTTTGGATAAAAAGGCTACTGCCAAGGAGCTGTTTCATGGTGATATGGGGGAGTGGGACCAGAGGCTTCTGTCACAAATTTTTACCCCACAGGATGTAACGCCCCAAGTTCTAGAGGTAGAGCGATTGGGAGCAATTGTAACATATTCATATTTAAACAAAATAAAAATAAAAATTCTCTTAATAAAATTACAAATCCTCCTTATCCTTGATATTAAGATCACCTTTATTCTAAGTAAGTTTCGCTAATGGCAAATTCCGAGGACGGAATTTTTATAAGGGGGGAAGGATGTAATACCCCAAAATTTATACCTAGAATAAAGGTGATCTTAATATCAAGGATAAGGAGGATTTGTAATTTTATTAAGAGAATTTTTATTTTTATTTTGTTTAAATATGAATATGTTACAATTGCTCCCAATCGCTCTACCTCTAGAACTTGGGGCGTTACACAGGAGGTCCAGCTTATTACCTCCATTTCGATTAGCAGTACAAATTAACCTGATCAACTTATGTAGAGGGATTCGAAGAAGGGCCTTTTCACTGTTAGAAATGCGTATTTTATGCAAAAGGAGATCGAATCACACTATCAAGCAGGTGTCTCAACATGGATGGGAGAGAGCAAAGTATGGCAGACCCTATGGCAGCTAAACCTCCCCAATGTGGAGAAAATGTTTCTGTGGCAGGCCTGTCATGATATCCTCCCCACAAGGGATAATTTAAGGAAGCGAGCGGAAAATTCTCAATGACCCAAAGTGCCCCATCTGCGGTATCGAATTGGAGACTTTATTCCACATACTGTGGGATTATACATCAACTAAGGACATATGGGATGGCGGGGCGAGGTTGTTCCAAAAGAGCAGTTACAGTGGTCACAACTTTCTACAAGTTGTTGAGGATATATTCCAGAAAGGAAGAGAAGAGGATATTAGTCTCTTTGTGGGGATCTCTATAAGGCTCTGGCTGCAGCGCAATGAGGTTATTCACGGGGGTCCCTTTCTGAATCCAAACCTGGTGCTTCAAGGGGCTATGCAGTCCATAGAGGAGTACAATCAAACATATTCGCAAGAGGTCAAGGATAGTGTGTAGAACGGGAATAGCTATCCAACGAGTTGGACTGCTCCTCCCTTGGGGTGGTTTAAAGTCAATTGGAACACTGCTTTGGATGTGAAAAAAGGAAGAATGGGTTTCGAGGCAGTAATACGAGACCATACGGGGACGATGATAGCATCGATATGTCATTCAAGGGAAGGGTGTCTAATTCCACAAGCTGCAGAAGCAAATGTGACACTATATGCTATTAATTTCTACTATCATAAGGGTTTTCAGCCTCTTTACAAGGAAGGTAATGCTAAAACAGTTATGGAGAAGGTGCTTTCTATAGAACCCAGGTAGAGCAAAGTAGGGCACCTAGTGGATGATATACGTTCTTCTCTCCAACTATTCTCTCAGTGGAGATAGGGCTATGGACGTCGTGAGACCAATAGGATTTCTCATAGGTTAGCCAAGTTGGCTGGAAGTAACAATATGACCTGTACGTAGTTCAATTGATTGTATTCATGATTTAATTAATTTGGAGCAATTTGCTTTTACTCTGATGTTAAATGAGAAAGTCACTATTTCAAAAAAATATATATATATATATATTGTAACACAGATGGCATGGAGGCTTGGGGCCTTGCAGGGGGCAATATTCGGGATGGACAACCCCACCCCTCTCAAATTTTGTTTTAAAAATTAGAGCTTTTTTTTTTTAAAAAAAAAAATTATTATTATTAAAGATGCCTTCCAAAAAAAATAATGTAATGTAGTTGGACCCTTCTAAAATTAAATTTCTTGTTCCGTTCTTGCAAATTTTGGCCTTCAATAACAATTTCAACTAAAAGCCTCGCTTGTTTTGGTGTAAAATATATTTTTTTAGAAAATATTTTTACATATTCATTCACTTGTATTAACCTATAAATATCACTTTTATTCATAACATAAAAATATTAATACAAAACAACTAAAAAATCAACATGAAAATTATGTTTAATATATACATATTGACCAATGATGATTATATATTTTTAAGTTGGGAGAGCCATAAATAACATCCAACATTATATTTAAACTACCAATAAAAGTTCGATAAAAAATATTATGTGGAATCTTAGTACTAGCAATTTAACCCGCGACTCGTAAACCTCAACACGAACACGACACGTAGTTTTAGGGTTAAGGTTTAGGTTAAATGGTTTCATATCCGTTTATGACTCATTTAATAAACATATCACTCGGGTCAACCCAACACGATCGTTAATTAAACAGGTCACACGGGTCATGTCATGTCACCCGTTAAATTAGTGTGTCGTGTTCGGTTTGACATGTGTGCCCGTTTATTAAATGTGTTAGTTTGTGTAGTGCCTTGTGAAAATCAATTAACTGGTAATTGATTCCATAGTTTGCTTCCCAGCCTTATTCCTCACAGAACAAGACTCAGGGATCATAATCTCTTCTAAGAGAGATACTACAGCGGAAGACTTTCAACCACATGAATAGGAAAGCAATAATTAAATACCATAGTCATAACAACTAAAGTAATGATAAAACATCATAGCATAATAGATCATTAAATGTACTGGTCAAAGACCAATCATCAATATATTACAAACCCAAGATAATTGTCTGAGAAATAACAAGATCAACGCCTAAGCTTAAGTAGTGCTAACATAATAACAATCTCAATCATCTCTACCTGAGTGGATCCTTCATCCTCCCACATGAACTTGAGCCAAATCGGATCAATGTCCTAAAAAATGACCCGAATCAGGTCATTGGCCACCACCAACTGGCTATACGTATCCATCTTCCTCTATGCTAACTAAACCGCACAATTATACATAATGGAGTGGGACAAATAAAGAGATAAGTCTAAAGACTTGGTGCGTAAAAATGCATATGGTACTTATGCCATTTAGTAATGAACTCCCTTTAATAAAGTATGCAACATTTTAAGTATGACAGTTATTCATGAATGTAGTATAGGTATAATACATGCTATAATCATGTGAATCAATGATAGTTCAACTGTATGATCTACTCAAGATATTATCCCTTCTTAGTAGGGTTGGCACTGCCCTAAGGAACCTATAATATAATGCCAGCGCTCCCACCATTGTACGCTACTGTCCATAACACTAATAGCCCGACAGAGTCCGACTTCAGGTGGCCCACACTACTAATGATGTATGTCCTGTCAATGGTGGAACCAGACATTTTATAATGTAGGGGCCCTAAAAAAAAAATTTGGCGGCCTAAAAATTTTTTTTGGCGTCTTAAAAATTTTCTTCACCCTAAAAATTTGGTAATTCACACAATATATGCATCACAAAAAAAATCTATAAAAGTTCATAAATATGTACTCAAATTGATATATTAGAAATGTAACATGTCGACACTGTATCAAAAAGACAGAAATATAAAAAAAGTGTCTAGAACTGCACTTTAGGGTCTCCAATTAAATGCTTAAATTTTAACTACTAATATTCTCAATATTTAATAACCAAAATATCCGAATTACAAGAACACGTAAATTAGGAATTGAGCTTAAAGTACTAACCACAAACGAAATCAGAGAGATATCGAGGAAATTAGGGGAAATTATGGTTGTGGCTAACCTTGATTAAGTTCAAATTAAAGTTTATACAAATATAAGCAATCATTCAAATTAATAAGCAATCATTATAAACGTTAAACAACTAAATAACAAAGGATCTTAACCAAACGGAATCAGAGAGAATCAGAGAAATCGAGTAAATTAGGGTTGCGACTCACTAGATTTCAATTTTCGAAGAAGAATTAAAAAAAGGAAAAAAGGAAAAACAATTAAAAACAAATCCTTGAAGAAGACAGAAACGTGCAAAGAGAGAAAAAAAATTTTAAAAATCATTTTGTAAGTTGTGCACTAAGGTGTGTTGGGACTTGTAGGACGAAAAAGAAAAAGAAAAGTTTAAAAAACTCATCGTAGGGGCCACAGTACAGTGTGTTGGACATTGGGTGAGGAAAATAAGAAGAAATTTGTTTTTTTAAAAAAGAAAAACCTTGCAGGGGTTGTGGCCATTGCCTGCCCTAACGTGGCTCCGCCACTATGTCCTGTAGTAACTCGCCTGTTAAGGCTGTGCTACTCACGAAATAACCATTGGATTCAAGGCCCATATACTACATCCACACACACAATTGACCATAGAGTTAACATGTATCATAAGCCCATGACCGTTATCTCGCATGTACCAGTGTACCATGTCATGCGATGCAATTAGTCTTGTCTGTATTTTACATTCATACTATTACAAGTCGCATCACCTCATTATCTTGTTAAGTAGCACATTTTCTCAAAATGTAGAGTTTATAAAATAGCAAAATGTATTTAATGAGAGTTGTAAAAATGCATGTTTTGGTACACAAAAATAGTCGTGCAATGTGGGAAAGGTAACAGCTAGTATCATGTGAGTTTATTCTCACCCGGGTCGCATAAGTCATCTGAAAATTCCTCCAAAAGGTCCAAGTTCTCCAAATCTATGGAAAGCCTAACATTAGTCATAAGTCTAAGCTAACACGAACCTAGAACATGAAAACGTACAAGGGCTATAGAACAACTGGCCAAAATGGCGTTCCCCTGAAGTGCTTGTGGGGGAGTGCTCGGGCTCCGTGCCGAGCGTTCGACTAGAGAATTCAGGTAAAACCTCATTTGGTCTAATGATCTCCTAAGCATTTCTAAACGGGTTCTAAGGCTACAAAAAGGACCTCTAATACTTTCTAACCCAAAACAACACCTTCATACAACAAGAATAAGTCAAACGCAAATGAATGCTCATAGTAAGATTAAGACCTATGCTTCTAGAGTTCGAATAACTAAGCTACTGAAAAACATAAGCTAGCATAACAAGTTAAGGAAAAACACTAGTGTTCTCTTGTCTGTTTTATTCCAATTGTTTATTTACTCACTTTAATTATAATAAATCTCTTAAATTATTTTTCTTAGGTCTTACAAGTACCACCTTTAATAAAAAATATCAAAATAAAATATAGCGAAAAAACTATATATATATATATATATATATATCATCATTATAAAACCAAAGCACTTTCAAGAATAAATAAACTTACAAATGTACTATACCATCATGAAGAAATTATACAAAAGATATACACAAGTCTACCGCTATATATAAAATTTTCTATGATAGTAGTAATGTTATTAGTTATGACTTTTTAGAGGTAAAACTCTATTTTTGGAAAACACTAAAAATAGATGTTATTATAAATACAAGTTAGAGATATTTTCTAAAATGAGGCTATTATTATAAAAAGGTTAGTTTGGGTTAAACTTGCTGAAAAGTGGATTCACATATTTGCCTGTGAAACTGTTGTAATTTTATAAATATTGTTAGTTTTTTTGTTGTCTAAATTCGGTGATCAAAACAAATGCTTCAAGTACCAAGAATTATCCCCAATGCAAGATTGTCCAGACGCAAAGAAAGGCAGTCCGGACGCGATATCTCGTGAGAAATATCGATCTCCATGCTAGGCTGTCCGGACAGGAAGCAAGCCCGTTCGAATGCAAGTTCCCGAGAGCTTCATCGCAATGCCATCTTCACGCCGTCCACACCCCGTCCAGACACGCCGTGCTGCTGTCTGCAAGCCGTCCGCACCCCGTCCGGACACACCGCGCCAAAAGTCTCAAGTTAGCAATGTTGCCCTAGATCCGTCCGAACACGAATACTCCCTGTCCAGACAACACGTACCTGGTTGTGTTTTAAACGTCTATAAACTGTGTTTAGTTCCGAGGGTATTATGTGCTCATATATGTATACATCTTTATAGAGATAGAGAGATAGAATTTCTATCATAGAGTTTGTGAGAAGCTGAGTTAAGAGAAATTTTATGTTGTGAGCTTTAAATTGTATCACTTGGAGTTTGAGTTATTCCTTTGATAAAACTACGATTGAGAAGTCTATCGATAGGGTCTGATAAATGAGAATCACGTAAAGACGATTGTGAGTTAGGAGACGAGTTGGAGGCTTGTCGATCTTACAGAGCCAAAGACTTGCAAATGGTTGTAAGTGTCCCCGTATATGTAATCTCTGGATAATTTTCTTATAGTGATTTCCTAGGTTTGGCTGCCTCGGAGAGGTTTTATTTTTAGATCGGTTTCAAAAAAGTTTCCTCTTCGTCACCAAAATATCTGTATCTGCGTGATTTATTGTTTTACATATTTTGGTGATTGAATTCTTGTTGCCTCTTATCTTTTAATTCCACATTATTGGTGTTCGGAGTATGCTTAGTGATTTTTCAATTGGTATCAGAGTGGGTTCACTCCGTTAAGGATTAAATTCCCGAGTGAGATCATTGACTCCTTTTTACTATGAGTACATCTCAGTTCCTCATCAATGACTCTTATGGTTTTTTATGAAGTTAAAGATGTATACAAGATAGGTATTGTCAACTGTCCTACGAATACAAAAAGATTTGTAAAGAATTTTAAAGATGTAGAACAGGAAAAAAAGTCTTTAATGACCAAATTGTCTGAATCATATGCCTTGATTGACTTTTTAAATTCTGAGATGTCTATGCTTGTTGAAAATAATATATTACTTGAGAATGATTTGAAAGATTCTAAAGAACTCTCACAAAAATCCCCTAGTGATAATCTGAAAAGTTTTTTTCTGTGTTGATAACAAGCATAGTATGATTGTCGATAATGTTGGTAGCTCTACTTCACATGCTTCTAAATCTGAAAGAAAGACCTTGTTTGTTAAGTCTGTGATGTTAAAGAAGCCAAGGCTAATATAGTCTGTTTGGATAAGGGCAAAACTTTTTATTTGAATAGTTGTGTGAAGCCTAAATCCAAGACTTTTTCTAAGAAATAAACTCAAGCTAAGTTTGTTTCTACATGCCACCATTGTGGGATTATTGATCACATCAGACTAAATTGTTTTTAGTTTAAATCCCAAAGACTTTAGAAAAAAGCGGCTGCTCCTAAAAAAGAAAAATGTGACATAGAGTCGTGTTCGCCTAGATCAAAGTCTAAATATATCCCTTATCGTAAAAGACAACATTCTCAAAGGTTTGTTCCCACCTGTCATCATTGTGGCAAAGTTGGTCATATTCGACCAAATTGTTTTAAATTGAGACCCCATGTGCGTCATAAATCTGGTCCTAAGATTGTTCAAGAGTGGGTTAGGAAGAATTATACCATTCACCCATTAAGGGGGAGTGGTAGTGATCTCACCTTAATTTAGGTGAGTCAACAACATTTGTTTTGCTTATTTTTGAATATCCTAGAACATGTTGTTTTTCTTTACTTTGCATTTTTTTTTTTTTTTTTTTTTTTTTTGCTTTCTTGTTTATGCATTGCATTTTTTTTTTTTTTTGTTACACTTTTTGTGTGAAGATATACATGGTTGTTTTGAGATTCTTGTTTTTAGGCAAATTCATAAAGGACTTTTCGAGAAATTCATATGCCATGATCTTTGAAAGGCTTATAGATGAGATGTTGTGTGCGCACTACCAAGATTTTTGTCTACATGCTAATCAAACGTTCATGAATGAGTAATGTCTTGTGAAGACCTAGAAGTAGTTATTAAACCAAATCATTATTTTGTAGTAGGACTTATAAGATGTGATGAAAGTTTAATGCTAAAGGACATTCATGTATTGCCTGTTGTAATCTCAATTCAAACATGTTGTTTTTCTTTGCTGCCCTTCTTTGTGTTAATTAATTTTTAGGGAAAAATATAAAAAAGCCCCCCCAAACTACCAGCCGTTTGCGATTTAGCCCCTGATGTTCCAAAAGTCATAAAGTAGCCCCCCAAACTACCAAAATGTTGCATTTTGGCCACTCCGTTAGTCAAAACCGTTAGTTTGGACAGGAACCTCGAAACGACGCCGTTTTATTAGGGTTAAGTTACGAAATCGCCCTTATGGGATTTTTTTTTTTTTTTTTTTTTTAAAGCTGGAGCAAAACGGCGCCGTTTTGCTTATGGTTAGGGAACCCTAAGCAAAACGACGCCGTTTTGCTTAGGTTAATAGGTAAATTTTTGGGTTTAGGTTTGTTTAGTTCTCCTTCTTCTCCTTCACGTTCACGTAGGCCCCTTCTCACCCAGTCCCCTGGTTCACCCAGCCCCACGCCCGATTGTCGGTTTCCCCGTTCACGCAGCCCCCCCGCACGGTGCGCTGCTCGATCGTAGCCATCCCCCGGTCACGCAGACCCCCTCGCACGGTGCGCCGCCCGATCGTAGCCATCCCCCGGTCACGCAGCCCCCCTCGCACGGTGCACCGCCCGATCGTAGCCATCCCCCGGTCACGCAGCCCCCACCTAGCCCCGCGCACTGTGCCGACCAGTCATCGCAGTCCCTTCGCGCAGCCCCCCGTTCACGCATCCGGTCCCGTCATCCTAAAGGTAGCCCACTTTCCCGATTGAGTTTTTCCAATGGGTTTGGTTGTTTTGTTGAAGATTTTGTGGAGAATGGGTTTGGTTTGTTTGTAGAAGATTTTTCTGGAGAATGGGTTTGGTTGTTTTGTAGAACATTTTGTGGAGAATGGGTTTGGTTGTTTTGTATATGTATTGATGTTATGATTTAGTGTGAAGGAGAATTCGCTTTATAGTGTCCAAAAGTGATATGGGTCCCTATGTTTAGAATATTTTTGGCTTGTCTGCAGCACAGCCGTTGTTTTTAATATAATTTTTTTTTGGTTAAAAATTGAAAGTTATTGGTTGCTGTGTATATTGTCTGCTTATTGTCGGATGGGTTGGTTTAAAATTTTGCATTCTGCCTTCCCTTTGTTCTGTGGTCCCCCTTGTTGTAATGCATGTCACATGTGGTCCCCTTTATTGTCTGCTGTAAAGGAAAAGAAAGAAGAAAAATCTGAACAAACCATGACAAGCAATACATCATAAGGTGACCGAAAATTAACAAAAAAGAAATGAAATTGTCCAAATGTAGAGCACCCACCTTGCTTCTTTCAACCTACGGCTTGGGTGTCGAACTATAATTTTTGTATGCTACATAACGCCATTTTATTTAAAATGCACTCCCAAATGAGGAACTTTCAACTATTTTTTTTCAAAACACATCTTTGGCTTGCAAATTCTTAAATGAACTCCAATAGAAAGTAGGCATTAAAAAGTTTGGACTATAACCACTCTTTCGCAAAAATTTTGGAATAAGTTAAGTTAAAAAGAAAGTGAAAATGTCTAGGGTTAAACACAAAACACAAATGTCAACGAATTAGTTGCATCCTGAGGCCATGCTTGACTAGCTCCAAAAGGGGTATCCAAATATACACGTTTTTCTCCCTTATGATGTGAGAGTTTCAATATTCAAATATTAGTATTTTCTTCTCTTGTTTTTTTTTTTTTTTTTTTTTTTTCTTTTCATTTTATCTCTCCTTAATTATATGCATCATGCATGCATGGGAGAGGACAAAGATAGGAATATGTCTCACTTTTGTGGTATTTTGTTGCTACTTGTATGCTGCACGTGTTTGAGAATGTCGAAGTTGACAAGGATGAAAATTTTTTAATTTTTAATTTGTGTAAGGGAAGCTTGCATATTTATTTATTGGAAAAAAAAAAATCAGTTAAAGTTACAAAATTGTGTGGTCATTTTGTAACATAAATAAAGTTTGATTGGAAAAAAAATATGTATAGCACTTACTTCATTTTTACTCTAGTAACGTAAATATATATTCTTGAATTATTTTTTTATCGCACATATACAATCATGATAATTTTATAGTGTCGAGTAACCCTACATCCCATCACTATTTCCAACCTCCATCCGCAATGAGTGACGTGGCCATATAAAATAATGTCATATAAAATACTCATATGATCATATGAAGCTTCATGTGCCTTTATAATTGGGTGTGCATAATTAATGATCATATATTGTCTAGATTTGTTTCCGATATGTTCCCTTACTTTAGATTGCATGCCTTGTACAATTTAACGTTAATTATTATTTATATTTTTCCTGTGAAGTGACTTTAAATTAGTTAAAGTTAAATTGTACTTAATAGTAGTTGATATTTACATAAACTTGAATTTCTATTAGTAAATTTTTTTTTTTAATATTTTATTGAGTTGTTAATTTTCTTTACTTCTTTTATTGTTTAGGATGACTATACGAGAGCTTGTGTTTGAAGTGCATTACGGTGGTAAGATTAATAGGGGGTTTACGTGCACATATGTGGGGGGTGAGGTAGATGTGCATGATGAGACGTACGATGAGGACAAGTTGTCATTTTTTGAGATTGAGGATATAGTAAAAAACTATGGATACAAGTCAGGGGATCTGGTGTATTACTTACAACCAGGTTGTACTTTTCAAGGGGGTTTGAAATTAATTTCATCGGATCATAACATCTTGGAAATGGTTGCTGCACATAAAGGGGTACCGGTTATTGAGTTGAAGACGATAATGATGATGATGATGGTGAACATTGTGAAAATAGTAGGATTGATCGAGATGATCCTTATTGGGAAGAAGTATTCGAACCGGACTTGTTTGATGAAGATAGCAATCTACTTGGGCCATCCACGGTAGGAGGAAATGTTGAGGAGGGTGGTGTTGAGGGTAATGACGAGGGTGATGGGGAGGGTAATGAGGGTGAGGATGGTGATGAGGATAGTGATGGTAATGAGGATAATGATGAGGAGGGGGATGAGGATAATGATGAGGAGGGGGAGAGTGATGAGGCGGCGGAGGATGATAATGAAAATGCAAATGCAAGGGTAGGTAAAAAAGGTAGTGGAAGGGGTCAGTGCTATGGTGATGAGGTTGATGATGATGATGCAAACTCTGACATGGCTAGAAGTGACATTCTTGTATCCCCTCCTAGAAGTGACGAGGAGAATGAGGTTTCATCTGTTTCCAGATTTGTAACTAGGCGAACAGAGTTTCAACCGACTGACATGTCGAATCCACAGTTGAGTAATGGGCAGTTGTTTCCCTCAATCAAAGTGTTTAGAGAAGCAATTAGGGACAACAATTTGAAGAAGGGGAAGGATGTAAGGTTTTAAAAAAATTACCTAGCCAAATGTATTGTCGTATGCAGAGATCCAGGTTGTAGGTATCGGGTTTACGGTCGTAAATCCAAGGATCAAGAGTCATTTGAAATTAGATCGATACAAGACAAGCACACTTGTACAAGGCAGCATAGGAATTCGACTGTGAAATCTGCATGGATTGCTGATAAACTTATTGACAAGTTTAGAGTGCAACCTAACATGCCGTTGAAGGCAATTCTTGGGGAAGTGAAAGACAAATGGGGTGTTGATATTAATAATTGTCAATTGTATAGGGCTAGGAGAATTGCAAAGGAAATGCTGCAGGGCAAAGTAAAGCTGCAATACAATAAGCTGTGGGATTATTGTGAAACCGTTAGACAAACGAATCGGGGCAGTTGTGTGATGATGAAGGTTGAGAGACCTTTACCTGACCACCCATCATGTTTCCAAAGGTTGTATTTCTCATTGGCTGCCATGAAGAAAGGTTTTCGAGCTGGTTGTAGGCCTATCATTGGGTTGGATGGGTGCTTTTTGAAGGGAACTTATAAGGGACAGCTTTTGTAAGCCATTTCGAGGGATGGCAATAATAACATTTACCCAGTGGCTCTTGCAGTTGTTGAGGCAGAAACCAAAGACAGTTGGATATGGTTTCTTGAGACATTGGTCTCAGATCTTGGCACCCCTCCTGCACAAGGATGGACATTTATTTCTGATCGTCAAAAGGTAACTATATTATAAGTTCATTATGTTTATTCCTTTTTTGTTTTTCATTGTTTTTGTTAAAAGACAACAAAGTGTTGTTTATTATTCATTGTGGTTGTAGGGGCTACAACCAGCGTTTGACGTAGTGCTTCCCGGGGGTGACCATCGGTTTTGTGTGAGGCATTTGTATGCTAACTACAGAGACGTAGGGCATCGTGGTCTTGCATTGAAAGACAAGTTATGGGTTGCGGCTGCTGCATACACTGAAGCTGAATTCCATAAGGAAATGGATGAATTGAAGCATATGAGCGAGGATGCATACAACTACTTGTCAAATGTTGACCCAAGCTCATGGTCCAGGGCTTGGTTCAATACATTCCCAAGGTGTGATCTACTTGTCAACAACCTCTGTGAGTGCTTCAATGCTTACATCCTGAATGCGCGTGACCTGCCGATCATATCCATGCTGGAATTCATAAGGAAGAAGTTGATGAAGAGATATCAAACGAAGAGGGATGGCATCCACACCGTGACTGGTAGGCTATGTCTAAGGGTTGTTGCCAAATTGGACGAAATTGGACAAGTTGTTGGGCATTGCTATAGTACATATTGTAACATCCCCAGCCCGTTAAGACTGAGTTTGCCACTTTTCTACTTTTACAACAAAATTTTTTTGCAAAGATCTATAAGGTCTATCAAAGTACTTGATTTTAAAAGATACAATAAATGCGTAAAATATTTTTCAAGAGATTTTATTACTAGCGAAATTAGAAAACATTAGATTTTAGTTGCGGAATATCATATCATTACAATAACTTATATGAAAAGACTTTGAAAATTAATAATTATTCCCACCCCATTCCGGCCTCCTATTCCAGCGTCCTTTCTACCTGAAAACAAGAAATAAAACTGAATGAGCCCAAAGGGGGCCCAGCAAGTAAAATCTACAACCATAAATAGTTTTACTCCTTGTTCTCAATTTTAAAAATCGTTTTCACAAATAAATATACATCCAGCCATAATAATATATGTACGTACGGTTGCATCTCCCGTAACATATACATACTATTACATCTAGTAATAAATTATCGTTGTAAATCATCTTTATAAATCATCATCATAATGCATCATTATAAATCATCATTATAAATCATCTCTGTAAATCATCATAGCATATCATCGTTGAAAATATAGTATCATTTTCTCATAATAGGGCCCATGTACACTGTTACCCCTGTGCACGAGGGTTGCGGGTCCTGTGACCATGGCACTGAACTGTGGCCACAGTCATGCCCGACCGTCAATTAACTCTTTCTTGGTACACTCAACGGTCTGGTTGATGGAATACCACCTTCTGGCATAGCCTCCTTCAGTGGTTTCGCCTCCATCCGAGTATCGGTACCGAACTCTTCTCATTCTTACTTATCTTGGGGCCAAAAATACTCTCCTCCATACATGTGCCCTCATTTCATAAACATTTATCTCATCTCTTGTACTTTTCTTTGTACTTCTTTTGATTCATCTTAGGGCAACATGTAGGAGGGTTTATCATCATTTTTCTTTCTTATAATCATCATCATTTCTCAACTTTCTTTTCTCAAAATGGAAACCTTTTCAAATATAAACTTGTTGTACTTAGAAAGCGTTTAAAGAAATAGAAACTTTCTAGATAATTCATTTAGAAATCCTTCATGCATGCAACATAACTTTATAATACGTAAATAAAATAATCATTTACAATTTACTAAAGAATGAATAAATAGCATGACATGAAGTAATTTTAGAAAGGGTTGTGAATTTACTTACCTCTAGACTGAAGCTAAAAGTGGTATGAAAGAATCTAGTTGCTCCAATATGACTAACACCACTAGTATATATTTTGAAACTAATTTCTAAAGTCCACTATCTCTTGTGTTCTTTCTTTCTTGTAGCGCTTTGTCTCGCCATTTCTCTCTCTATTCTGAGTAAATACTCTTAGAAAGAAGAAAGACCGAGTAAAAAGCGAAAGAAGGAAGAATATGTGCAAGAGATGGGATAGGAGTAGTGAAATTGTGAAGGAGAAGAGCTCTATTTATAGGAGAAAATCCAATACTATTCTACCTTCAATTTACAATTATACCCTCATTTTACTATTCCACCTACCCACTTAGTATACCTACCATTGACTATTCTACATTCTTATTTAAAATTCTACTCTCCTTATACCTACCATTGACTATTCTAACTTCTTATTCAAAATTCTACCATCCTTATACCTTCAATTTACAATTATACCCTCATTTTACTATTCCACCTACCCACTTAGTATACCTACCATTGACTATTCTACATTCTTATTCAAAATTTTACCCTCCTTATACCTACCATTGACTATTCTACCTTTACTATTCTACCTACCCATACAATTCTTCCTACCATTTACTATCATATTATTTCACCAATTACCATTCTTTAATTACCACTCTCTGTAACACCATAAATTTCCCAAGAATTAAAATCCTTAGCTACAATGGATATTAAAATAACATCATTATCGAAATAATATATTTAAATAGCTTTGAAAATTCTGGGGCACTACACATATGCTGGGGATGGGTTATACGAAGTAACCCACAATAATAAACAATACGTTGTGAATTTGTTGAGGAAAACTTGTGGGTGTAGACAGTGGGACATGACAGGAATTCCCTGTGCACATGCAATGCCTGCAATTTGGTTTTTTAATGCAAACCCTGAGGATTACGTAGATGATTGGTATAGCATTGAGATGTATAAAAAGGCGTATGATGACATTGTGTATCCAATGCCTGGAGAGGACCAATGGGTGAAGACTAACTACGACAAAGTGGACCCCCCTATAAGTAGAATACAACTAGGGAGGCCCAGAAAAGTAAGGACAAGGGGTCCAGAAGAGCCGGTTAATCAATACCGTATGAGGAAGGGTGGAGTGAGGATGAGATGCAGCAAATGTGGAGGAATTGGACACAATAGCAGAACATGTCCACGAAACAGAACAAAGGCAGTGAATTATAGAAGAGGAAGCAGTAGTGGAAGACAACATGAGGTGAGTTACTACATACATATATTATTAATTTTTAATTTTTGTCAAGCGGATTTTCTCCTGTTCATTATATATTGTATGATGTTATTAATTTACAACCTTATTATCATAGGTACAAGATGATAGTGGTCGAAGTGTACATGATCAGACCCCAACTCCCCAGCCAACCATTGATGCTGAAACAGTAAGTGATAAACTGTTTAAATGTCATTACTCATTATAATTAGTTCATTACATTTGATTTACCAAGTTGACATTATATTTGCAGATTTCGCAAGATACTGATGCATCTTCTAGAGGTAGAAGGAGTACTAGGGGTAGGGGTAGGGGTAGAGGTAGAAGTCAGTTTCAACCTACCCCAGAAGGGTCTACTGGACTGCGAAGAGGTGGACCAAGAACTAGGGGAGGGCCTACTGTGCTGCACAGAGGTGGACTAAGAACTAGGGGAGGGCCCACTGGACTGCATATTAGTGGACCAATGACTAGGAGTGGAGGTAGAGGTCAGTTTCAGGGTACAGTCCACACCGTTAGATTATATGGGCCATCTCAACATCAAACCCCATAGTCTTAGGGCAATGCTACTGTGAGCAAATGATTATAATATTACTTTTGGATGACATAATAAAATGTTATTTCAAATATTTAATATTGTGAAATGTTACAACGTTTCAGGGTACTGGTACTGTCAATACCGTAAGGTTATACGGACCTCCTCATACACAGTCCGCACAATCTCAGAGCCTTTCTAGTGTCAATGTGAGTACTTCACACACTAAGTGTTTCTTTTGTTAAATTATTATACACTTCAATCATAACTTGAAGAAGGATGTTAAATAAATGATATTATTATGTTTAGAATAATCGATAATCTATGCCATCGATTCATTTGTACGTTGATTGGTTGGATTTTTTTGTTTAGATTGTAATAGGAGTACGAAGATAATGGTTAAATCTTTTATGGAAGAACATGTTTGGATTGACGAAGTGTTTAAGCATATTTGTGATATTATTTTTGTTGACTGTTGTGCCGATATTGCCTTATTAATCAAATTCTGCCTAATTCCTTATTAAAAAAAAAGCTGAATTCCATAATAAAATGAATGAATAAATACAATTCAACGGGATTTTTAAGTCCTATTAAGTGAAACTTTGATTTGTATTGTAACAATATCTTTCATATTGCAATGAGAAAACAACCAAATAGTGAATAAGGAATCCTGCGGGGCTTGGCTTCTACGTATTTCAAGTTATGATTTTCAAACTAAACCCATCAAGTGTTGGGTTTGGTCCTTCTTATTGACATTTACTTCACTCACGTATCTATCCTCATAATTAATTACAATGATGTGTGTGGGATGAGAAATAAAAGCAGAACAAAACAAAAAAGTTAGGGTTTTTTTCATTTGTTTGAGCCAAAAAAAGAGGAAAAAAGTTAGGTTTTAATTTGCTTAATATGCGTTTTTGCGTGAGAAGTTAGGTATATATAGCAAGTGAATAGCAAGTGCATGTAAGTTCGATTTTATAATGAACTCTTAGTATGATAAGAAAATATTATAAATTGAGAATGTTTGTCAATATGTTTAGTTTTGAACTAATTTTTATATCTCCCCCAAAAATGTTATAATGTGACGTGTGTGTGTGTGTGTGTGTGTGTTTTGAATTGTTTGTTAATGTGTGTGTATGTGTTTTGAATTGTTTGATAATGTGTGTGTGTGTATGTGTTTTGAATTGTTTGTTAATGTCTTTTGTCTTCTATTTATATATATATATATATATATATATATATATATATATATATATATATATATATATTTGTATTAAACGTATCTACAATTTTGGGAATTTTTTATTTTTTATTATTGGTTCCCCAAATGTGAGCCCACACTTGTCGACGCAGGAACATGGAACATCGCAACTAGAAGGGTCCGCTTTACCAAGCGGATCTTCTCAGCATTCTCAACAACATTTGGGGCGTACTACTGCATGTACATCAGCGCCTGCCAGAAGAGGTAAAACGATTGTACCGACTGTGGAGAAGGCAATTGCAGTCATGGAGGCTAACAAGAGAAAAAGGAAGAAGCCAGATTGGCAAAAATATTAGACACCAAGAAAATGGACTACTATAGAGATAATTGATCGTTGTGGATGTGTAAATATATATATATATATATATATATATATATATGGTTAATGCTACAATTTGGTTATTTTGGAAGTGTAATATGTATACAGGTGATGGTAGACACATTAACCTTGTAACCGTTACAATTTGGTTATTTTGGATGTATAATATGTATATAGGTGATGGTAGATACATTAACCTTCTAGCCGTTACAATTTGGTTATTTTGGATGTGTAATATGTATATAGGTGATGGTAGACACATTAACCTTGTAGCCATTACAATTTGGTTATTTTGAATGTGTAATATGTATATAGGTGATGGTAAACACATTTACCTTGTAGCCGTTACAATTTGGTGATTTTGGATGTGTATTATATATTTGGTTTATGTTTAGAACATGTACCTTGTGTATGAAACCATTGTAATTTGTGATAGAAAATTCAACTTATCAAATTGTATCATGACTAGGTGTAAACAAGGTGTAAACACTACTTTATAGAACACAATCAATGCAATTCGGTTGGAATAGGTAAATGTACAAACAATTGAAACTCATCAAATTGTCATATTAGGAAATTGAAACAAGGTTTCGCACTTTAACATAGGTTTCACACCTTAATACAACATACTAAATAATAGTCCTTAACGTACATAGGTTTCTCCCTCTCACGGCAACATTGCCCTACTAACAGTGCAATGACGTTTCTCCCTATCATTAACAAAACAAGACAACAACAAAAAAGCTAAGATCAAACAAGTGGCCAATGACATCCTTAAGTTTTTTTCAATGCTATTATTTTTGTACTTTTCAGCAGCAATTTGCAACGTCAACTTCGCCACTTCAGTTTCAAAACCTTTCTTCTAATCAGCTATTTGGGCATCAAACTGCGACATAGGGAGCATAGCTTCTTCGTCAACCCACATAAAATAATCACAACCCTGATCACCTTCGCTCTGCATATTTCATAAATGAGAATTACTAACCAATTCACAAATAGAGTGTAATATAATTCACAATGGAGTTCTTCAATGTTATTTGATTTAAGAGAGTCAAAAACAAAAGAAGACAAATAAGACAACAACAAAAGGAGACCTTATGAGCTTTCAAACTATTTCTATTTATGGAGTGTGAAACATTTACATCCTTCAATTTTCCAATACTCCAATGGAAAAGACCCAAAAACTTTGTCAAACAAGGCCAACCTTATCTGGTAATGGACATGCCTAATTCTAATAAAAAATAATAATAAGAATAAAAAAAAAAAAAAAAAAGAGTCTAAAGACCCACCTTTCTAATTAACATTATCTTTATTTGCTTAGAACAATAAATAATTGCTGTATGCTCTAAGAGAGAGCTAAAACAGTTGCATAGAATGGGAATATATACCATGTTATTATTAATTATTATTATTGGGAATAGATTGACATATGTTTTCATCATGTACATAAAAACGATGTCATTAAACTTCAAGAAGCAATTAACCAAATTAATAAGGCAAAAGGGGATAATAATTAAACTTATGCTATTGGGATACAAAGTGATGAATGGGTCTCAGAAAATGGGGTCCTGCATTTCAAAAGTAAATGAATATGTTCATCAAATATCTTCTTCTTTTTTTTTTTTTTTTCTTTCCTTAATTTTTTGGCAGCTTACTTACTCAAACAAACTCATATTAATGGGTGTAAGTCTTCTATTCTCATCACATAAGCAAATGAAAAACGTCTAATATAAGTAGTCATCATCAAAAACATCAAATGGAACCCACAAAAAAACATTGGCTACACAACATGGAACACATCTCTTAGAATAGACCCACAAATCCAAACCAGCAATCACTGTACAGATTTGAATCAAATGGAGAAAAGCATAAAGAAAGTAAGAAAGAAAGAAATCGAAAACCCCTAATTTTTAAAACCTAAATTCGCACCTTATATTTACCGCATCCAATAAACCTTCTACCAAGATTTTTCTGCGTGCGAGAAGTCATCACTGGTGATTCAATTCCGCATAGGCATTTCGTACACGTAGAGGTAGACTTTGCCGGCGAACTTCCCACCGACAGTACACAGCCATTCGCATCATCTTCGTCGGCAAACTTCTCCATCGTTGACGATTGGACCGGCTGCGTGACATGCATTACAACAAGGGGGACCACAGAACAAAGGGAAGGTAGAATGCAAAATTTTAAACCAACCCATCCGACAATAAGCAAACAATATACACAGCAACCAATAACTTTCAATGTTTAACAAAAAAAAATTCACAGCAACCAATAACTTTCAATTTTTAACAAAAAAAAAATTATATTCAAAACCAACGGGTCTGCTGCAGACAAGGCAAAAATATAGAGACAAAAATATTCTAAACATAGGGACTCATATCACTTTTGGACCCTATAAAGCGAATTCTCCTTCACACTAAATCAGAACATCAATACATATACAAAACAACCAAACCCATTCTCCACAAAATGTTCTGCAAAACAACCAAACCCATTCTCCAGAAAAATCTTCTACAAACAAACCAAACCCATTCTCCACAAAATCTTCAACAAAACAACCAAACCCATTGGAAAAACTCAATCGGGAAAGTGGGCTACCTTCAGGATGACGAGACCGGATGCGTGAACGGGGGGCTGCGTGAAGGGACTGCGACGACCGGCCGGCACCGTGCGCGGGGCTGGGTGGGGGCTGCGTGACCGGGGGATGGCTACGATCGGGCGGCGCACCGTGCGAGGGGGGCTGCGTGACCGGGGGATGGTTACGATCGGGCGGCGCACCGTGCGGGGGGGCTGCGTGAACGGGGAAGCCGACAATCGGGCGGGGGGCTGGGTGAACGAGGGGACCGGGTGAAAAGGGGCCTGCGTGAACGTGAAGGAGAAGAAGGAGAACTAAACAAACCTAAACCCAAAAATTTACCTATTAACCTAAGCAAAACGGCGCCGTTTTGCTAGGGTTCCGTAACCATAAGCAAAATGGCGCCGTTTTGCTCCAACTTTAAAAAAAATAAAAAATAAAAAAAATAAAAAATAAAAAAAAAATCCCATAAGGGCGATTTCATAACTTAACCCTAATAAAACAGCGTCGTTTCGAGGTTCCCGTCCAGACTAACGGTTTTGACTAACAGAGTGGCCAAAATGCAACATTTTGGTAGTTTGGGGGGCTATTTTATGACTTTTGGAACATCAGGGGGCTAAATCGCAAACGGCTGGTAGTTTAGGGGGCTTTTTTATATTTTTCCCTAATTTTTAAGAAAGGAATTGCTATTGCAAATATGTTTGAAAAGTTAAGATGAATATATGCATTAAATGTCCTTTAATTGCTTATTTGGAAATCCTCTTAACTTATGTACCTATTGAATATACTTATCATGCTTGAGTTGATTATCTTTACAATGAACTTTCATTGATCCATTCAAGTATGTGTTATTGTGGTACATCTCATTTATGCTATTTCTATGAACTTAAGCCTTAAGAATGAATGTCAATCCATGACAAATTTGTTGTGTTGGACAAACCATATGCATAGGATGTATTTTCTTTGTGGGTTAAAATTGACCAAATGATGGTTGAACCTAGAACCTATAAATTTCAACTCAAACCCTTATGTCTTGTATTTAATATTATGAAAGACACGTTTTCAAAGATTAAATCTAAAGTGAAATGTGCAAAATGCCAAAATATTCCAAAAAAGAAATTTTCATTGTGTCCATTTTTTTGTGCTTGGCTCGTCCAAAATTAAAATTCTGGATGTAGCTTTGAGCTTTGTGATAAGACTAAGGGGGAGAGTATTGGATGAGGGTGACTAGGCTCTAGTAAGGTTTGACTTTTAACCTAACAAACTATGAATTTCTTTCATATGGTTTGTAAGTTTTAATGTGTCTTTTTTGTCAATATATGTTTGTCCATTGCTTGGCTCTTGATTGTGGCTTATCACACACAACAAATATAGCATGAATAGTGATGGTGCATAATGGCATGGCATGATCAGTTGTAACAATGATTTTGTTTATTCATCTTTTGATACTCTTGCATGCTTTGGGTATTTTTGGCACATTCAACAAGAGTTTATCCTAATCTGCATTTTTTATTTTTTATTTTTTATTTTATTTATTTTTTTATCATTTATTGGATATAATCTTCTTATGAATACTCATGTTCCTAAATTTTTTTTCCTTGTTGATATATATTAAGTCATACATTGAGGGGGAGTTTTTGTTCTTCATGATCTTGCATTATACTTCATGCATTTTTCTATCTGTGATCATGAGTTTTGTTTATGTTATTCCTGTTCCACATATGTTTGATTTTTTTTGTAAGTGGTTTAGGAAACATGAGACCTTTTGTCAATCTATGACAAAAAGGGGAAGTAAATATGGAGAGATGATGGGATGTCTCGGCTTATTGGTTTTGTCACTGAATTGCCAAATGGGGAGTTTGTTAGTTTTTTTGTTGGCTAAATTCGGTGATCAAAATGGACGCTTCAAGTACCAAGAATCATCCCCAATGCAAGATTGTCTGGACGCGAAGAAAGGCTGTTTGGGCGCGATATCCTGTGAGAAATATCAATCTCCATGCTAGGCTGTCTGGAGAGGAAGCAAGCTCGTCCGGACACGAGTTCCCGAGAGCTTCATCGCAATGTTGTCTGCAAGCCGTCCGCATCCCGTCCGAACACACTGCACTGCCTTCTGCAAGCCGTCCACACCCCGTCTGGACACGCCGCGCCAAAAGTCTCAAGTTAGCGATGTTGCCCTAGAGTCGTCCGAACACGAATACTCCCTGTCCGGACAGCACGTAGTTGTGTTTTAAACGTCTATAAACTGTGTTTAGTCTCGAGGGTTTTATGTGCTTTTATATATATATATATAAAAGCACATAAAACCCTCGAGACTAAACACAGTTTATATATATATATATATACACACACACACACACATCTTTATAGAGATAGAGATGTACGAATTTCTATTACAGAGTTCGTGAGAGGTTGAGCTAAGAGAGATTTTATTTGTGAGCTTTAAATTGTATCTTTTAGAGTTTGAGTTATTCCTTTGATAAAACTACGATTGAGAAGTCTATCGGTAGGATCCGATAAACGAGAATCACGTAAAGAAGATTGTGAGTTAGGAGACAGGTTTGAGGCTTGTCGATTTTACAGAGCCAATGACTTGCAAAGGGTTGTAAGTGTTCTCGTATTTGTAATCTCTAGATAATTTTCTTATAGTGATTTCCTAAGTTTGGCTAGCCCGGAGAGGTTTTACTTTTAGAGCGGTTTCTAAAAATTTTTCTCTTCGTCACCAAAATATCTATGTCTGCGTGATTTACTGTTTTACATATTTTGGTGATTGAATGCTTGTTACCTCTTATCTTCTAATTCCCATTATTGGTGTTTGGATTTTGCTTAATGATTTTTCAAATATTGTAAAAGAGGAAGCAGAGGGTCAAGACCCTTGCACCTGTTTAGGGTTTTGTGCTTGAAGCTGACTAGGAGCTTCAGTCTTTAGTTATAGATTAACTTATATTGGTCTATTAGTTGTATACATTTAATGTACCACTTTTGGCATCTTTTGGATAAATAATGTTAGAGTTATGTATTTAATGCCTGTAATAACAATGTTAATGTTTTATTTAATAAACCTCAAGTATGTTTATTGAGATGAGTTTGTAATGAAAAAAGGAAAATAAAAATTATTTCAACTAGTGACTTTCGCTTCATAAAATAATTTCAGTGGAACTATTTCCTTTAAGAACATTTTAAAAGAAAGTTAGGGATTCAATTTTGGTTACAATAAAATGTTTTAAGCTACTTTTTAAATTCTAGAGTCTGATTGCATATGGATACAACGAGCATTTTTGTTTTTTTCCCTCGTTGAAGTCTAGTTTCTTCTTGAATCCTCCAATCTGACGGTACAAGTCAAAAGCGCCCTTAAGCATTCACAGTATCACTTATTTCCACCCTCCTTTTTTTATTTTTCAATTTTGCCATCCTTATCTCTCCCTCTCTGCCTCCCTCTCTCTCTCTCTCTCTCTCTCTCTCCCCGTCTCCGCCTCGCTCGGAGCTACACCAATGGCTACTGTCCTGAAAACTCCGACCATCCGAGTAGCCCTCCCCCCACGCCCCACCACCACCGCATCCTCAAAATCGGAGAAACCCTTTTGCGTGTCCTTCAGACAGAGCACACCCAAACATTCTCGTTTAAGCTCTCTCTGCTTCTCTCGCATACCCTCCCTCCGCTTCGTGAAGTTCGTGCCTTTTGCTTCCTCCGGAGAAACCGAGACCACTGACACCCAGGAGGAGGTTCAACAACCTCAGCAAGCCGAGGTATCACACTATTTCTTCTATCTTATTTAAATAATCTGGCACCTTTGTGTTTGATTGCATTGTTGTATTTGAAAATTATTATACTCCGTGTTTGGTTGCCCGCATCTGTGGAGTTATGAATGAATGTTTGAGATGGTTCAGGAATATCTATGATTGCTGAACAGCCTAACGAACCTTTCATTTTCATGCTAGATTCCCAAGTTCCATATGTCGCTTGATTTGAGCTTGGATATGACATTGGAGTTGAATATATGACTAAGGGCTAAGACTAATACTTAATAGCATTTTTCTCTACTACAATGAGGTAGTGAGAGATGCTTTACAATATTCTTTTTGGAATGCGGTTGTGCTGGCCCTTTAGTATTTTTTTTACAAGTAATTCAATCTTATTAGAAAGCGCAAAGGGAGTGAACCATCAACCAAGTAGACTGGTAGTATACAAGATAGACACTCAATTAGGGAGAAGAAGAACAACACAAATCCAGAAATCCTACAAAATTGAAAATGTGAAAACTGTTGATAGCAACCGTCCACCCATCCTCATAGTCCTTGTGTTACATCTGATTGGAACAGATACTTAAGAATCTCTCCCTGCGTGGACTTTTTTTTTGGGAGAACATATTGTTTGAAAACGGAATACTTCATTTGAGGAAGCTTAAACAGAAGTCTGCTGTCAAATATGGATGATCAAAATGTCATAAGAGGGAGCTATGGCAAGCTTTTCTTCGTTCGTACAGGTCAAGCTGATGTTGCATTCTTCTCTAAATGATTTTTTTGGGTGGTGTGGGTTCAGCATGATGCACAGGCAGTTAAAAGTGTATAGAAAGTGGTGAAATTTGAATTTAAAAATGATATTTGTATTTGAGGAGTCATGATTATATTCAGGTAAATTTAGTAGGAATGAACTGCAAGATAAAAAATACTGATGCGAGTTAAGTAAACCGTTACATTTTCCTTTTATAATTGGAAGGTGCTATGAACAACTATAGGAGCCTTGGACTTCCCCAGTTTCAGGTGATTCTGTATACATGTATGTTTCTATCCTATTGATACCTCTGTGCATCCAATAGACTGAAAAGTGCAATGATTGAGGTAGTAGTGGAGTTTCTATCAGGTCTTGAGTGACACACATGATACTTGTGCCTATCCTTGTAAGTGTCAGTTCAATTTAATCCATTTAAGCCACATGGTTATATGGATCTTTTGAAAATGTGGTGGCAAAGGCTGAGAGAGGCACAGCCAACTGTTTTTTACTTGCCCAAATAGAAAAAGGTGGCAAGTGCTATTGCAGGGTTTGATGTAGCAAGGCTTTTGGACCTGTTTGATGTGTCATGACATATAAAAATGGTGAAATACCATCAAGAAACACGTGGTGGCTAGGCATATCCTTAAGTGGAAGGAAAACTGGGTCCAGATGGCATTACCTTTACATGTTACTAACAGTTTCATGATTTTTCCATTAAGTACAATGTAGTAGTTTTGGTCACATTCTTAACAAAAAAAAAAAAAAAACTGAAATTAATATTGTTATTTTATCTTGGATATAAGCTTGTGACATACCATGCCTTCTGGGGAGATAAGTTGTTGCTGTGTACCACACACATGAGAACATATCCATAAAATGGTGTTTTGAAGCCTTGAATTACCAAGTCCAATTTGAACTCTTAAGGTTTTTCATTTTTGCTGAGAGGAGAAAAGGAAAAGAAAAAGAAAATTGCTTCTGTAAAGCATGTGGGGAGTCAGTAGACCACACTCTTCTTTGATGTGTGGCCGCCAGAAAATTTTGGTTATTGGCATTTGTTTGGGATTTCCCAGGTTATGCCTAAACCATTGTGTAGTTATTGGTGTATTGAAGAATTCATTTCAATTGACACCAGAGGCTCACCATTTAGATTGACAAATGCTAGGACCTCCAAAGGTACCAAGCTAGCGATATCTAGATTGAAGTCTCTTACCAAGGGATTTTGGTTTTGTTTTTTGTATTTTTGTATTTTTGTTGTCTTTTTTGGTCTTTTAAGATCTTTTATAATTTTCTAATTTGTTTTTGGCATTTCCTTTAATCTCGTAGGTCTTCTTAACTTTTTAGATTTTTGACCCCAATAGGGTGGTTGCTTCTCTTTTATACTTTTCGTGTATGCCAGCTTTTCTTCTTCTACTAATAAATTATTATTCATCAAAAGAAATTGTTTTTGGCATTCTCTTGTATGAATCCCTTGTACAAGGACTATTCCACTTATCATTTTTAAAAGGAGTCTTACAGTTGTCATAAATCTCTGTCTAGAGAAGGAAATTTCTTTGAATTTATGGGATGAAGTATTTATATGCTGCAAGTGCTAATCCTGAGACCTTTGCCAAATCCTTTTGGACCTTAGTATCTTTCATGATTCTAGTAAGTAAATTGTAGTTTAGATTCTATCTCAAGTCATGTATGGGATACCAATCAGTTTTTATTGGTTTTCACTGTGTATATTGAATTTCTCTCTTATGTGTTTAAGAATATGTAAATATGCCATTTTTTGGGATGTTAGTTTTTGGGTTCTGTGTCTGTTTTGGGTTGCTTTGTGGGTGTTGGGTTTTCTTTTGTTTTGTTTTTTGTTTGCTTCAATTATTGTTTGGTGTACTTTAGGGGCACCTCACACATTTTTTAAAAATTCGCTTGATTACCTATTCCAAGAAAAAAAAAAAGAATTAATATCTTGATAAAAATCTTATTCATTGTTCTTTTTTTTTTTTTTTTACTTTGTATTCAATTGGAGGTTCTCTGCAAAGAGTACCTATTCATGGATGATGGTTAAGGTGACTACATTCTGGGATAGTTTGAAAGTGATCTTCATTATACATTGTTTGGTTGTCTGCGCACAAATTTTCTGCCTACAATAACTAAATCTGTTATGTGGATGATCAATGCACTTGCTTACCAATCCAATTTTCAGTAAATGTAACTTTTAAATTAATTCTTCACTTATGCAAAAAAGAAGAAGCAATTTTCATAGAGATTTAACAGAAGTTTGTAAAGAAAAAATAAAGAATTTCAGAGCATACGATAAGATATTTCAGGAAGTAATATGATTTTTGGTAAGAAAGAAATTCGTCTCTACTATATTGGTGTCATAAAGGGTGTCATTATTATGAAAACTAGTGTAGAAATCACAAATGAACTTCCAGTCACAATAAGCTTACACCAAGGATGAATGTTGAATCCATATGCTTTTGAATTGGTTATGAATGGGCTTATTAGATTGTAAAAGATGATGTCCCTTGATGCATGTTAATTGCAAATTATATCATGTTGGTCTATAAATCTAGATTTGAGTTACTTATCAAAAAACATAAATCTAGATTGGAGTTATGACATTGCAAAAATTTGGAGAAGTGGCTGAATCTGTTCAGATGTCAGAAAATTAGTGGTTCAAAATCTTGGAATTGAATAAGAATGTTTGTTGTAAGAATATAGGTTGAAAAGATTGGATTTAGAGGTAAAAAGGGGATAAAACAAAAAATAATAGGTTGAATGGGCAGCAGTTGCAAAATGGGGTTTGCTTTACATTTGAAGGGATATTTTATTGCTAATGGTTAGGGTAAATATGTAGGATGGGCTTTGAATAGGTAATGGAAAATGTTTGATTTGAGGTTGCAAAGAATGGAGAACAAGGCTGACTTGAATATGTTTAGGGCTATGAATGGTAACATGAACAGTATCTGGGATAGAGGGGAGAAGAAGTAGGAGAGGCACTCTAGGCTCTACTTGCATAAATTAAAGAACTCAATTTTTTATTAATCAACTGTAATTGTTTAAATACAATGGCAGGTACACGCAAGCACACACATTTATAATGATGAAGCCACTGTTGCTCTCACCCAACAGTATACAGACTTTAGGATCTTAACTTTTCCTCATGGGATTATGACTTTAATCACATATTTTAATGGGATTAGACTAAAACCAAAGGTCAAATATAAAAGCCCCAAGAATAGAGTCACCTAGTAATAACATAATTTCCCTGATACTATGGCCCCTAACCAGCAATTAAAAAATTATGAAATTTTCCCTTAACTCTAGTAAAACCTAATGTAGACTAAAACATATATTAATGATCTAATTAACTACCTGATACTTCTTGGACTAAAGGGCCTATCTTGGTTTAGTGGTGATTGCTTAATTTGAGGCTTTCAAAAAGAATGTTTCATGCCAGCCATGTTATAAATGTGAAAATCAGGTTAACTTTAAGTTGGACTTTTGTAGAGAATTTTTAGAATCTTAGGATTTTAGACCAAGTAGAACTAGGTTGATCTTCTTCTAGCTAAGTATTCACTTGTATATTTCTTGCGTACTTGGGTAGCGTTTTTCGTTTTTTAATAATATTTCGATTACTTATAAAAAAAACGATTGAGCATATGGCATGTAGGTTTAATATAACTAGAAATAAAGACTCTAATAGTGAAATTTGATGGTCAAGAAATAATTTGTAGTGTCTTGTGTTACTTGTTGCTAAAGATAGGAGATTATGAAGGATGTTGTCCATAGACTTAAGAGTAGGGTGGATAAAGTGGAGGAATATATCAGGGATATTTTGTTGTTTTTTTGATAAATAATTACCGTATCATTAATAAAGCGTAGATGGGTGCAACTAGGGCTGTTAAGTGAGCGAAGCGTCTCGCGAGCAAGCTCGGGCTCGGCTCGCATAAGCTCGGCTCAAATATTAAATGAAGCGTTTCATGAACACAAATTCTGGCTCGAATATTAAACGAAGCAAGCTTGGCTCGACTTGGCTAAGCTCGTGAGCAAGCTCGTATAAGGTTCGCCTCGCTTATTAGGCTCGGCTCGTATATTTTTTATTAAGTAACAAATAACAAAATAGAATCAACATTACTCATTTACTCAATAATAACAAATATATTATATACCTTTGTTTTTTTTGTTATTTATGCATATGTGTGTATATATATTATATATATGTATATATTAATATAAAAACATATAAGAAATATATATATATATATATATATATATATATATATATATATATATGATATTATTATTAATTATTTTATCATATGATATAATCATATAGTACAACCGTATAAGTTATTGTGTCATTTAATCCAAATATTATAATTAGATAGTTTATGCTTTGGAAATTGGAATTGTATACGGTATATCACATAATCATTAATCATTATATAATCATATGGTATATCTGCATAAGTTATTGTGTTATTTAATCAATACATTATAATTATATACTTTATTCTTATAAAACATATATGATATATCACATGATCTTAGATCTAAGATAATATTAATATTAATTGTGAGATAATATGATCATAAAATTTAGGAAAAACTTTACTAAGGACTCCCAAATTTCTACCCGTTTTGGAATACCCCCTTGAACTTCAAAATCTCTCAATTTAATCCCCTGAACTTTTAATTGCTTTCAATTTGGACCCCTCCGTCAGATTTTAAACGTCACATGACGTTTATACCCCTGACTTTTGTATAAAATTTCAACTTCTAAAATGTTTTTTTATTTTTTTTATTTTTTATTTAAAAAAAAACAAAAATCAAGGATATTTTGGTCTTTTTTTGAATTTTTAATGGCTAAAATTAACAGAAGGGTCCAAATTGAGAGCAATTGAAAGTTCAGGGGACTAAATTGAGAGATTTTTAAGTTCAGGGGGGGTATTTCAAAACGGGTGGAAGTTTGGGGGTCCTTAGTGAAGTTTCCCCTAAAATTTAAGTATGAGTGTACGACCACTAGATCATAAGAATTTATTACTTAGAGTTTGAGTATTACTATTAGATTAAATGATTAATAATTAAGTAACTAATGTGTTTCTTATAATTTATACATTATAATCACAATTTACGGTAAGTAAAAACTTAACAATTTGAATTTAAATCATATATCATGAATCGTGATAATGAGAACATATAATATAAGTATATAAGTTATAACAATTAACATTGACCCATTACCCATATAAATTAGATAATGATACAATTATATAACCATATAAGTATATAAATGTTTACATATAAGATACAATATATATTAATATTGACATTATATACTTGACCCGTGTTAAGCATTAACATTTTAACATATTAACTAAATAATACTATATGTAATATGATAATAGTGATTAGTGTGTGTGAGTGTGTGACATAAAGCGTTTTACGTTGTGATTTTAAAAATACTTAATCTAAAATAAAAAGAAAAAAAGATATGTGATTGAAAAAAACACAATTTTTAAAATCGTAATTATTGAAATTGAAACAACAAATTGACCCTAAATAATACTACATAACACAATTTTTATTCCTAATTCCTAAATTTTGAATTTTGAATTTTTTATTGAATTTAATAATTTAATTGAATTTGAATTTGATCTATGGTATATAAGTGTAATCGTAGTCGTCCAAAATGTTTTGATGATCTAATAGCCGTTGGATGATATTAATGGATGACAGCTATCAAGCATTTACTAAGAAGTATGTATATGGTGTAACAGAGACACCGTAAGCTTGCCTTGTTTGATCTAATCTGACGAGTAATATTAAATGTTGAAAACGTATATATAATCAATGGATCATATTAAACAAGTACACCAGATCTAAGTAGAGACAGCCACATGGGATAAGCTTTTGGTAAAACGAATCAAACCGTTAATATTTAAAATTTAATTATTTTTCCAAATCCAACGATTGCAAATTAGAGAACCCAAATTTAACCTAAATCTATCATCTCTATCATCTCTGAATCTCTGATCTCTCCATTCTCACGACTCGCCCCTCACAGTCTCCACCACCATCCTCCTCGCCTCCATTCTCACGACTCTCCTCGGTTCCTACCACTCCCCCAGTGCCCCCAACAGCAACCACCACCACCACCGCAGCAACCACACACCTCGATGCTTGGCTGAAGCTGAATGGCTCGTGCCCAGTTTTCAGGAACTTGCCGTTGCTAACCCCGCTGTCCACACCGCTCTTGGAGGTCATTTCACTCTCGCAGTACGCCGCGGATCGAAGGCGGAGGAGGTGATAAGATTTGTGGGTTTTTCTTTTCTTTTTGGGTTATTTTTTTCTCCGTTTCTTCTTGGGTGGTGGGTGGTTTGGGGTTTTGCCGTTTGATGTGTTTGTTTGGTTGCCCAGAAAAATGTGTAAATATTTTTGAAAAGAAGAAATATTTAATTTTAAATAACTTTGTCCATAGTCGTAACGGTTGAAGTGAAAACGATGGATTAAGAAAGGTATAATATTTAATGTTCAAATCTTATCAAACAAGCAAACAACTTTAATGGATGCTGATGATGTTATAAGAGATTGATTAAACAAAAAAAAGATGTTATAAGAGAATGGTTAAGGTGAGCTTTTCATTTTCCTTTTCAATCTTTTTCTTGTTTCATTGATTTCTATGCTTTGAAATAGACGAGCTCGAGCTCGAGCAGCGAAGTCAGGCTCGACTCGAGCTTGAGCTCCAGCCTGACTCAAAAATAAACGAGCCGAGCCTGGACAGCCCAAGCTCAGCTTGTTTACACCCCTAGGTGTAACTCTAGTACACATGGAGTATACAAAAGATGAACCCTTAATAGGGAGAAGAATAAAAAAAATTCATGAAAGCTGCTAACGTAGGAACATCCGCTCGATGTTGTGCTACCATCCACATATGCAACATATTAATCATATTCCTTCATAGCTCGACCATCGAAAGCTCAACATCCTCAAAAGTCCATGTGTTTCTTTCCCTCCAAATACACCACATTACGCACAATGGGGCCATCCTCCACACTAACTTATTTAGACCACACCCAACTGAACCACCCGAGCATGTCAACAAGTCCAATATCCGTCTTGACATAACCCACTCTATCCCAAACAATGTAAAGATGTAATTCCACAATGCGCCTGCCACTTCGCAATGAAGCAAAAGATGATCAATGGACTACCTACTCTTTTTGCGCATACAACACCACTCAACCACCACAATATGCCTCTTGGGTAGGTGATCATGGGTCAATATTGTTTAGAGAGCTGCTGTCCACCCAAAAAATGCCACCCTCGATGGAGCCTTTACTCACCATATGCTCTTCCAAGGGCTCGATAACACCTTTTAGAATGACTTTACCTCAAAATGACCCCTCTTGGAAGGGCTCCACCTAATCTGATCCAACTCTCCATGATGAATCTTGAAAGAATACAGCCGCGCAAAGAATGCTAAAACCAACTCCATCTCCCAATTCTGGATGGGTTGCATAAAAATAACATTCTACTCAATAACCCCCACATTCCATTGAAAGTTATCTGCCACCCATGCATCTTTGTATCGAGCAAATACTGAAAATGGATGGAAAAACATGCTTCAATGGTTTGTCATCACAACAAGTATCATGCCAAAAAGTACTTTGGATCCCATCCCCACCTCAAATGAACAAAAGTGGAAAAAGTGCCCCACCCTCTTCTAATATGTTTCTAACCCCAAGGGATTGGCCCATGTGGTGGAGGCCTTGGTTTTGGGGTTTGCTCCCTTTAAGGTCCAAGGTTCAACACCTCATGGGTGTAAACAATTTATTGGGACCACACCTCTTGGTGAAAAGCCAGCGGTTTAATCAGTTCCGTGTAGGGAAACTTTCGAGAGTGCGGTGTATGGGACCAGGGTTTACTCTGCAAGGGTGGGTTCGAAGGGCCCTGCCTTGGAGAGGTTCCCCGTCATAAAAAAAAAAAAAAAAAAAGTTTCCATACATGCACTCTATATGTCCCAATAACCTCCTTCGAACACCAACCACCCTTAGATTATCATACTTAGTTGTGAGCAGTGAGCATGTGACTACCATTTTCCATAATGCCTCACTCTCCATAGCATACCACCACAACCAATTCTCCAATAAAGCGTTATTAAACTGAACCAAATTCCGAACACCTAGCCCTCCCGTTTGTAACGGCCTGCAAACCTGCTTCCAATTTACTAAGTGTATTTTTGCCTCATCCCTCATACCACCCCACATAAAAATCCCTTTGGGAGTTTCTCGAGCTTAGCCACTCCTAAGGGTGTTAAGAGAGCAAGCTGCTCGCTCGGGATCGGCTCGTATAAGCTTGGCTTGTGCTTGACTCGAATATTGAACAAGCGTTTCGTGAATACAAATCTTAGCTCAAATATTAAACGAAGCAAGCTCGGCTCGACTCGGCTAAGCTCGTGATATATATATATATATATATATATATATATATATATATATATTGATGTGGTAAATAATTATTTGTAAAAGTATGATGTAGTTAAATTAAATAAGGGGTCAAATATTAATTAACAAAAGATAAAAATCAAAGTAAAACTCAGCTGCGTTTTTGTAATAGTCCTACTTAAATAGCTTTTCATTTTTCATTCCAAGGCTATTCCACACATTGCCTCGTTTGCCTTGAGATCTAGGCCCCATCAAACACATGATCCTCGATTACTTCTTCTACCTCTTCCATTTATTTCTTTAAATTTTTTATTCACTTCTTTTTACTGTAACTTCTTCTTTCACACACACATTACTACACACTAAAACAAGGTTTGATTTTTTAATTGATTACAAAAATGTGAGTGCCGAACCGCCGCATGCACGTCGAGGAGAGATCGAAATGCAGAGATTGAGAGAGAGAATGAGACGTAGGGAGAGATATGGTCGAGGGTTTCTGATCATGGGTTTTTACTTTGTGTTTTCTTTACACCCATTGTATATAAAGCACGAAAATCACATTGTTTGGGTGAGATTTCACTTAGGTTTGATTTAGGTTGAGATTTCGAGGTATATGCTATTCGGTTTGAGAGGTCGTATGATGTGTTCTTATGTGGGTTTTGGCCAAAATACTCCAGCTAGAACATGGAACCAACCTTGATGAGCCGAGCTCGAACACTGGTTTGAGGCTCGTGTCGAGTTCAAGCCTGGCATAAACTTAAATGAGCTGAGCTTGGACAAGCAAAGCTCGCCCAAGCTCGGCTCGTTTACACCCCTAGCCACTCCCACTGGAATAGGAAAGAGAAATAAACAATATGTTGGAAGGTTAGACAATGTACTTTTAAGTAAGGTTAAACGTCCTCCCTTTGACAAATACAGTTTCTTCCAACCAGCCAACCAACGATTTATTTGCTCAATAACACCATTCCAAATAGACCTAGCTTTATACGAGGCACCCAACGGCAAACCCAAATACTTCATAGGCAAAGAGGCAACTCTAAACCCAAGAATATTCGCCAAATTGATTACATCTCCCACAACTCCTATAGCAACAAGTTTGGATTTCCGAAATTGATTCTCAGACCCGACATTGCTTCAAAGCACAAGAGGATAAACTGCAAATGAAGAATTTGCTCAGACTGCGCACCACAAAAGATCAGTGTGTCATCAATGAACAATAAATGAGATACTACCAAATCTGCATTATCCCTTGACCACACTGAGAATCCTGTCAATCTGCATTATCCCTTAATCCTATAATCTGCATTAAGTTGGAAACTTTTTACAGGACTAGTTAGGCCTTATGATACAAAAAGTAGGGCGAATAAGAATCAACATGCTTATACAATGGTATAACTAAAATGAAAAATGTTAAGGTGTATCAATAGAAATTAAATAAGAAATGAAGAATGTCCCTCCAACGGTGGGTAGTGACTTCATGAGGAAATGACATGGTTGGCCACATGCAATGTTGACTTATGAATGCGCAAGTGAGAAAGAGTCATTTGATTCATGTTAAAGGAGCAAAAAGATTGGGGTGATAGTATGGCGTCTGTTCAAAGCTAGTTGGATTGAGAACTTAAGAATAAGAATAGGTTTTTGCCAAATAACATGGATGGAGTAATTAAAGAAGGATATAATAAACACAAAAGTCATGAGAGATTGTGGCCTTAAAATAGTGGAATGGGGAAAAAAGAAACATGTACCTCTCCTCAATTAATTTATATAAGATTCACTGAGCTGACACAATCAATTGGACGTTTAGTTAAATTGACTTTGTTGAGTATCTCTACATGTATTAGAGGGTTATTATTATTATTATTTTTTTAAAATTTTATAAGAATAAGGGTTTGTCTGTTTATTGGAGATTTTCCTATTACATCCTTTGAATTGATGTTTGTACCATTGATTTTTTTTTTGTTCTTTTCTTTTGATGATTTCTGCTTTCATTGTTCTTATCTTTATCAAGGCTCTTGAAGATTTTATGCATTTCAGGCAAAAAGTCGAGACTAAATATTCTATTCCGTTTTATACTATTCTCTTTTATTACTTATTTAAACTCTTGCTGTACACCCACAACTATTGCTGCCATTGTCCAGTGCATGAACTATATGTTAGCTTGTCTTGCTTCTTCAATACTCTAAGCCTCATTTTTTGACAATATTGGTTGAACCTAAAGTCAACTGAGTGATTAGCATGTCCCTGTCCATTACTATTGTAAATGTCAAGTCAATATTAAATGAGTTTTTGGTAATCTAGGACTAGTATTCTTTTCAACCATATACTTGGATTAATTAGTAACTTGATAGTTTTTACTTGATTTGGCACTTTGGAGTTATGAGCACACAGACCTTTGACAATTTCTGAAAAGTTTTAGTAACTAATTCCAATTTCCTTGTATGTTTCACTAATAGATTTCTGTAACAGGACATTTTGGATGGTGCTGATCGCAATGAAGATGTTACAAGTGATGATGTTACTGGTGCCGAAGAGGTACCTCCTTCAGTGGTCATATCTTTACTCCAATCGTACAAAGAAGCTTTAGCCAGCAATGATGAATCCAGAGTTGCTGAAATAGAATCTTTGTTAAAATCTGTCGAAGATGGGAAAACTACCCTTGAAAGGAAAGTAACTGATTTGTCTGAAGAACTGACAACAGAGAAGGCTCGAATTCTTAGGATTAGTGCAGATTTTGACAATTTTCGGAAGAGGACAGAGAGGGAAAGGGTTTCACTATTAACAAATGCTCAGGGGGAAGTTGTGGAGAGTTTGTTGCCTGTATTGGACAATTTTGAGAGAGCTAAAGCCCAGATTAAAGTAGAGACTGATGGGGAAGAGAAGATCAACAGTAGCTATCAAAGCATATATAAGCAGTTCATGGAGATACTGAGCTCGCTTGGTGTAGTTCCAGTTGAGACAGTTGGGAACCCCTTTGATCCATTGGTGAGTTATTTAGCTCTGCTGACTTGTAGCATTTAGTTGAAAGGCTTATATGATGCATGAACTTCTATTATCCTTTGTGGGACTCTTATTTCTTTATCTAATGTAGAGAATTTTTAACAGTAAGAATAGGTATTGGAGAGGAAACAACAGATTTAACTGATGGATTAAGACATTAGCGAAGAGGCATAATCTATGTTAGATTAGTGTACTAATAGAGGCAATCTGCCATTACAATATTCAGGAAGTGTAAGATTCTTCCTGATGAGCATGATATGTCCTATTGACCAACAAATTCATACCCGAAATCATAGCTCTATTTATCAATTTGCATAATGAGTGTCCATATCTGATTGTTAGCTTGATGCAGGTAAGCTACCGAGTTGGCTTGAAATCCAATCGTGTACTTGATGAACTTTTTCAAATACTTAATCAAGTCTATTCAAGTTTCACGAAGACCTGGATGCGCTTTTAACGGAAACCAGGTCTTTGATTGATTTGAGCCGACTCGGTGAGTTTATGTAAATGACATGTTTGCATAGAATATGTACTCAAAACACACAACTGTTGTGTGTGATATTCAGTTTGTATTGTTAGAATGAAATACCTGATGGGACCTTAATATTGTTGGGTTATAAAAAGGGTGACACTTTCTGTTTTGAGATGTTGATCTTAAACACAAAATAGTTTTGTGAAGACCAAAAATTTGGGCAGTTATTCTGACATTCATTTTCTTTTTCTTTGTGGGGGGGGGGAAAAGCTGCATGAAGCAATTATGCGTGGGGATTCCGATGAATATGAAGAAGATATCGTTATTGAAGAATTTCGCAAAGGCTTCAAGCTTGGCGATAGACTCTTGCGTCCGTCAATGGTAAAGGTATCAGCTGGTCCAGGGCCTGCAAAGTCTGATCAAGTAGAGTCATCGGAAGGGCATGAAACAAGCAAGACCGCCGAGGAGGAGGGCGCTACAGTATCAGATTCTACCTGAATTTACCAATAAACAACCTCGATTCAATTTTGTAAAAGCAGGAGTTTATTATATTGCTATGGTCTCATTTGTAAGACTAAATTGGTGGAATGTGATTTTTCTTTCATGGAAAGTAGTGATGCTTCTTGGAGGGAATACAATTTGTTGTTGAAAACACAGTCACACACTCTCTCTCTGTGCCTTAATGTGGCTTAATTCTACTAGGGCTTTCCCTGTTTCTCTTGCATTTGAATCATTTCAAGGTGTTCTGTGAAATATATTTTAAGGGAAAAGTACATAGCGCCAACAGAAGTAACAAACCAATTCAGTTATAACAAACACACACACGTCACTCTTCCAGAATATCTTCTGCCAGTTGTATATCTCCTTCCTTCCACTCACATCTTGCATAGCTTGTGAGAATACCTTCCACTTTAAAAGAATTCTTCCCATGTTGCATCATCAGCTGTCTGCCCTGCCCATTTGATCAACAATTCAGTGACAGAATAAATTGTTTTTCTGATTAGTCCACCGAGCCAACACCTCAATTGGTTCAGGCTGGATGACACCTTTAGGCTCCACTGGTGGCATCTTTGGAATGGCAGAAGTAGTAGATCACAACTTTGGTTTGAGTTGAGACGCATGAAAGACTGGATGGATTTTGGTAGTGGCCGGTTAGGAAATAGGTAGTGAACAAAGTGATAGTACATTAACTTTGGTTTGACTACGTAATGATTATATGGAGGAGTAATATGTAATTAATAAGTACACTATGAAGATTAATTGACTAAATAGAAAATATTTATTAGAGTGCAGTCACAAAATAAGTGATATGGTCAAGGAAGGCATAGTCATAGGGCTATTGGAGCTAATAGTCTTTTTTCCCTAGGTCCCTCTTTGAGCTGATGTAAATTGACTAACATTTATATCGGGCACTAATTACATATTTATTTATTCGGGTTGTTTGATTTTGATAAAACATGGGCCAAGAGATTTATAATCTAAGTGGCTAATTGGAGACAATTGGGCTCGAGAATTAAATAGAGCTGTGAGCTTAAGATTTAATTTCGATAGGCTTAAGAATTAAAAGAGCATTGAGCTTAGGAATTTAATTCTTATAGGCTTGGGCATGAGCTTTGGGCGCAATGGAATTAATTCGCAAGGCCAAAGTTGAGTCAAACGTGTATTGAGCTTGAGGATAAAACTTAAACCCATGCAAGTAAATACGTGGGAGTGGGCTAGGGTTAAAACCATGGGAAGAACTTTTTTGTCCCCATGGCCGTGCAACACAAGGGCAAGGGTGGTCTTTTTCCTCCTTTGGCTGATTTTGTGTAGGACTAGGATTTCTAATCTCAGTCCCACATGGTTTTCTTTCCTACTTTTCTCATGATCCTAGAATTATAAATAGAGGCTCCATTGTGAAGCAAAAACATACGACTCTCTCCCCACAAGAGTAATACACGGCCTAGGGACTTTTCTCTCTAAGTTTTGCTTATAGTTTTTTTTTTTTTAGTACATAAGAAAAAATTTTGTGAGACCACACTCACAGTTATGTTTAATCATCAAAGAAAAGATCTGATAGAAGAGTTAATTCCTCAACTATTTAAAGATCTTGAAGTTCAACAAGAACTTCAAGAACATAAAGAAATTCAGAAGCTCTTGAAGAACACGAAGAACGCGAAGAGCACAACAAACAACAAAAGATGAGCATTAATTCCTACTACGAGTTTACTGAGAGCCTTGAACAAAGATTGCTCAGTTAATAATAGCTTAAATGTGATAATTTTTTTGTTAAAGCAATCATGATCATACCTTATTTTGCACAAATTCTTGCGTTTTATAGTTAATGGTGGAGCATTGTCTAATTACTAATCTTAAGCTGAATTATTTTTGTAGGAGTTGCTGAAATTATCTTTTTAAAAAAACAGGAGAATTGCGGATTGATGTATCAAAGCATTTGCATTTTCCAGCTTATCATGAGGCATTTTGGATTTTGATTGCAAAGAAAAAAAACGTGGCCAAGGAGTACAACTTCTGCAATATTTCTCCAGCTGCAACCCATCACGTGGGCCACTTTTGTTTAGCTTTTTAAGGCCATCAATGAAAGAAAGAAGAAAGGAGACAAAGCAGAAGAAGAAAATCAATACTTCTAGGCAATGGATGGGTGTTACAAAAAACAGCACACAAAAAAGCAATCGATCAGCTACAGAATAATGTTTTGTTTTTTTTTTTTTTTTTTTCCTTCAGAAAATACAAAGAAGCAAAAGACTTCTTTCAAGATTCTCTACTTTTTCACGTGGAAGCCAAAGGAAACCAAATTTTATCTTCTTTTACGGCCATCTGCAGCGAAAGAAGAAGGGGGAGATCAAGTGAAAGGGGAGCAAGAAGTATGAAAGAGAGAGAGAGAAAAAAAAAAAAAAAAAAAACTTTCACTTTTGAACTCATTATATTTGAAGAGCATGAAAAAATGAAGTTAAAATTAACATTGAGCGAAGAATTTGTTATAAATGGCAAGTTTTATGAATTTTGTTAAAATTTTAGAGAAAAGCCAAAAATATAGAGCTCAATGTGAATGCTTTAAAAGGAGGAGGTTTGAAGCTGGGGTGACTTCTCCTCCATTCAGCTAGTAGCACTATTTTCTTTCCTTAGTTTTTATTTTCCTTTTGTTGTGTTTAATGTTTAGCATTTTGATCATGGAATTTGTTTTCATGATTATGAGTGGCTAATCTTTTTAGCTAGGGCTATGGGTGAAACTTAATATTTTTATTGTGTTGTTGAAATTATGTTTAATATTCTTCATAGATTAATGATCGGATGTTGGGAATGATTTGTTGTAATATTTGATATAAACATTAATTTTTCAGTCATTTGAAAATATTTTATTATTTGATATCATTTTCATGAGTTTTTATGGGAAAGAAAAAAAATCAGCTTTAATCATTTTTGATTTGTAACCGTTTGGTCATTATCGTTGTTTACAAGTCATTAAATATTGTTTTGACCATTTGGTCATTAACCCATTTGGTCATTTAGAGTTAATATGTTTTATTGCATTTTATAACAAGTTTTATGCTTGGGAGTTTTTTAACGTTTTGACCGTTTGGTCATTAGACTTCCTTTATGACATGCTTTCCAACACTTATATATATATATATACTAATACATTGAAGGTAAGTAAGGATATGAGAGATAGAAGAAAAAATCACTTATTTTCTATCTAAGGCTAAGGCCGTATAGTGTGTTGCAAAACACTTGTTTCATGGCATAAAGCCATATGCTATATTATTGGTTTTTTCTACAAATAATATTTTGAAGTTTCTCATCAACTTTGACAATTGGCTCGTTCTATACTCTTCATTCTTTGGAAGTGCGTCCTTAACGAAGATAAACGCTATAGTCTAATCCTGGGAGGTTGTGTGTCAAAGGATCCGATCGCACCGAGTTACATACTCCGGGAGACACGAATCAACCTTTAAGAACAACGCACTTGCGTAATTCTATAGTATATTGTGAGATCGTTCTATACTCTACTTTTTATTTCTTTTATTGTTAATTTCATATTGAAATTATTTTATATCAACGAGAATTTGTGCACCATCCAAATTTTTTTCAACAATCTTAAAGGTTGAGTTCATGATGGTTGTACAAATATTTTGATTAGATCATAATAATAGTATTTTAACTTTTGAGAAGTCAAATACTATAAGAATTTGCGGTATGCAATTCGCATATGAGAAAGATGAAATCAAATCTTGAGTGGAAAGATTTTGTTATGGAAAAATATCTGATAATTGATTCATTTATCAGAAGAAGTGCTTAATTGCATGTGTAGGTATTGAAAGTGAAAATATTTTGATTGAAAGAGTTTTTGATTATTTGACCTCTAATTTGTTCATCAAATAATATTTGATTGATTGGGTCACAAACCTTGCAATAAAAATTGCTAAGCCTTTTATGGATTTTTAGAACTTAGCACTTTATGTTATGTTGTGCTAAACTTGTTGGAAAACATCCATTATGATTAATAATAATAAAAGTGAGTAGTTACTCATATTGTGATGGAGAAAATACACAGACATTGTTTACACAAGAGGGGGGAGGGGGATTTGAATTTACTGTGAATGCTTAATCTCTTCTAACATGTCATTGAAATTAAATTTTTATTGAACCTATGCTCAATCGACTTTATTTTTAGTTAACACTTAATTATTTTATCTTCCGCTTAGGAGAGTTGATTCTCTACCTAGTTGAGTTAAAAATGTCTCGGGAATAAGTAATAGAATATTAGGTGAATCCTTAAAGCCCCAGTGATTTTCTCATTATTTTTTCTGTTGCTTTATTTTAATTAATTTAGTTTTGCTAGGTAAGTCACTCCATTGTGATGTGGCCTTTTTTGTGTGCAAAAATATCAATAATAAAATACTACTTGCAATAATAGCACAAATCTTTGTAGCATAGGGCTATATTGAGGGTGTCGAACCTAAAAGATTGCATTGGCATTGTTATTAAACTTTTCAGGATTAAATATAACTCAATTTGAAGAAGATTGATTTGTTTTGTTCTAAGACCAATTGCATAAAAGTAAAAGTAAGATAAAGTGTGATCAGAGAAAGAATAGGGGTCGACTTCACCACTAACCGAATAACAATGGTTAATCATATTTTTACAAGGGAAACTCATTCTATGCATGACAAGACTTGTGTCACTCGAGTAGTCAAGAAAATTCAAATATTAAGAAATAAGTATAATCCATCTTTGATTGGCACGGATTGTCTACTTAACCTCTAGATGTGGTACGATCCGTCTTCCCTAGGTATGGACTTTCAAATATCTTAATGAGTTATATACAATTAATGGATAAGCATAACTCATCTTCGGTTAGTACGAATTGTCTACCTAAATTACACTAAACTATGGTGTAGACAAATACGCCTTCCCTAGGCATGACCTATCGAATCCTATTGATCATGTGTCAATTAAAACCATTGTATAACAATTATTCATATAATCATAGAAAATATGAAGGATTGAGTTCAATCAATATAAAAAGCTTTATAAGACAGAAGAAAATTTTCATAATGATTGAATATAAACATTAAAGATTAATTCTCACAGTTATACATCCATCGTGCATATAGAAAAATCCAAAGTAAAATACAATTAAACTATTATTACTTAGAAAAGGCTACATCAACACTTTATTACGGAATTAGTTAATCATTGTGGTGTTGGGATGGCCTTTTGCTATGTTCATCTTCTCTTTAACTCTTCAAGCCTCCAAGAAGATCTTTATGTGAATTATCTCTCTAAAACCAAGCACACTTTGTCTTGAAGTTTGTGGACTATTTATAGGTTTTAAAAGGACACTA
This sequence comes from Corylus avellana, assembly GCF_965113065.1. NCBI lineage: Eukaryota > Viridiplantae > Streptophyta > Magnoliopsida > Fagales > Betulaceae > Corylus > Corylus avellana. The sequence goes on along the minus strand of NC_142499.1, from coordinate 11,365,450 downwards.
GGAGCCCTTGGAGTCCCAGAAACGTTGGATTTCCGTCCCCTAGTCGAACTAGGAGACCTAGGCTTATTTTTAAATTAATTCCACATTTTTGTCCAGCTAGTCGGCGCGGGTACGCTCAAGCTCAAGGAGGAGTGCACTTCAGCCTAGAGAAGGATGCACTCGAGCGCTTGTTCATTCGAGCCTAAGAATACTGAGCTCGATCCAATTTGTTGCCAATGCTTTTTGAAGTGTATTTTAAGCCCAAAATCAATGGAATTTCTTGCATCTTTATTAAAAACATGAAAACACTAAAACAACACAAAATCAAACAGATAACAACGCAAAAAAATTAACATATGCGAGTTAAGGGGCTTGAATGTGCAACATTCGACGCTTATCACATTGTTCCACTTCTTAGTGGAAAACAAAAACCAAATCATTTTATTTTTCTTTGAACGATAATATAAATTCTACTTGAGTGTCTATTGTTCGCTGTAGATTGACCTCAGTTGTTGTGAGTTTTAAAAGTACTCGCAAGTGCACGAGTTGTGTGCAATATAACGTGTGCAAGTGCGAGGCCGATCCATATGGAATTGCGTTGCAAAAATCGATTTTTAATCTAAATTAATTCTATTTTAACCTAGTTCCGAAGTTCGAGTGGTTTTGTCGTGCAAAATTAAATAAACTAAATAAAATGATGAAATCAAATGAATTTAAATACTAAGTCTTTCGAAATCTACCACACCAAATCAATTCGACACACTTTCATGTTATTGTTCATAAATCTGAAGAATGATAAAAATCCAAACATGTTCTATTTTTTATAAAGCCTATCAAAAGATTTGATGAATCCATCCATTGTACAAATCACAACGAATATCCAACTTAAACCAAACCATCCAATGTATCCGTTTAATCAACGAATCACAATGGATATCCGATTAAATTGAATCATTCAGTATATCCGTTGGATGAAACACATCGAACATCCAATTTTCGCAAAGTAAATGATCACAATCAATCACACGAATTTAATCACATAATTGAAATTAAAATAGAACATCAAACTTTATTTAAATATCGAAATTGTATGAACAATCACATGAAAGTATGAACGTACATCAATGACGAGGCTTCACCCTCAACCTTAGTTGAAGGATTTAGCCTCTCATGACTAAACACAACATAATCAAATTAATTGAAAACATCTGAAAAACAAACTTACAAAGTGATACGTGCCAAAAAATTCAAGAACAACTCTAGGTTGAAATTAGGCTCTCAACGGTGCCTCCCAACGTAGGTTTATAATACAAAAATATTCTATAAATACTAAAAACATAGGGTTTCAGTGCTGCCAGGTCAGATCTAGTGCGCTCGATCGCACACTAGATGTGCTCGAGCGCACTCGGGCGTGCTTTAGGGCTCCTGCGGCACAACACTTAGGCACTGAGTGTTTAGGTGAATGCAAGGGTGCGCTCGATCGCAGTCTCCTTGAGCTCGAGAGCACTTCCAGAGATGCTCTTCTTCAATTTTTTTGCAAGTTTCACACAAAAGACCGCAGTTTTCTCTCAATGACCTGCAAAACATTAAAACACCAAAACCAACCAAAAACATTAGAAAATAACAAAACTATAGGTTTAACAAATACAAGTTAAGGGACCCAAATATGCAATATTTGGCACTCATCATCGGTCTTACCAAGAATTTTATTACTTGAGATAGCCGGTGATTGGATTCTGCAATCTTTTTGACGTAGTATTAGTCCTATGCCTTGAGAAGAAGGATTATTCAGTCTTACCCCCCATTGCCTAGGAAAGGCCGAATCAATATGTAGGTAACACAAAGTATTAATTTAAATCTAGCCATGTTTCTCTTGAAGTTAAAATTTTCTGGGGATTTAAAATAATTTTTTGAATTTATGCAAGATCCCAACGTGTGGTATCGTAAGCCAACTTCAAGAAAACATGGTTTATATTGTTTTCTGGCTTTTGCTTGTTCTTGTGTTGAATTTTCCAACAGCTCTAAGGATTTTGATTAATCTTTCCAAATCCTAAAACGTGTTTATGAACATGTATGGTTATGATATAGAACGTTTCAAGTCTATAGGTGCACGTTTGGTATTTTATTTTTAATTTACTGTTTGCGACAATGTTACTGTTTTTTACAATGAGGCTTCAATTTTGTCTTTTTGTCTTTTTTTAATTTTTTTTTATTATTTTTAATTTTTTAATTTTAAGTTTGGTGTACCTCAAAATTCATAGGAATTCACACAGGTGAAAACACCCAGGGCTTAAATCAAGATATGCATTTTTTTTTTTTTTGTAGGCTGTGTAATGCTTGGCTCCCTTAAACTTTCTAATTGACCTATGTAACGAGTGTTGGTCCAGTGACTCCCAAACCAGCTGGTTTTAGGGTATTAGATGTAAAAACATCCCTAAGAGCTTATTTACTCAAGTCAAAAAAGCCACGAAGCCAAACTAGCCATGCAATCAACCAAATTAAATTTCTCATCTTTTTACGCAAACACACAATGCTTAGTGAGGCATGAGGTTCGGTTACTCAATGAGAAGCTCAAACTGATGATGAGTTTTGATTTTTTTTTTTTTTTTTTTTTTTTTTTTTAATTTTTTAATTTTTTAATTTTAATTTAATTTAATTTTTTTTATCTATCTTCAAGCCAAGGTTTCATCATCACTTCATCCTACAAATCGCAAGGCACACCCTGATCAATTAAAATCTCATACCTCACAGACTCTATGCTAGTGTGCTTGTGATGAACAACTCAAACATGTGAAGTCTCTCTAATCCACCAAATGAGTCAAAAGACTCAGATTTCTAATGACATGCAGTGTTCCAAAAGTTAAACACACCAATGACATGCAAACCACAATTAAGGTGTAATTTATGCTCACTCAACAACATACCACAATATTTTTATTTTTATTATTTTATTTTATTCATAAACAACAAAAATAACCAAAACAACAAAAATGACAATGAAAAAGACAGAAATGTCTACCCCACCCCCAAACTAAAATGATGACACATTGCCCCCAATGTGTCCAGAAATACAATACCGAATGGATGGCTCAAGGTGGGTGTAACGTAGGAGAACGCTTCCCAAAACTTGAATAGTAGATACTTGACCTGAAAAACACAACAAAAAAAGGACAAAACAAACAAATAAGATCAAATGCAAAGAATGAGGGTTGCCTCCCACAAGTGCTAAGTTTAAAGTCTTCAGCCAGACTTTCCATTGTAAACGATCATTACCTCGGATAACTTGGATCCTCCAAAAGTGTTGTCTCAATCTCCGGACTCTTCAATTCCAAGAATGGTTTTAGCCTCTGTCCATTCACTTTGAAAATGCTACCATTCTTTGGATTCTCAATCTCAATGGTCCCATGAGTAAAAACCTACCGAATGATAAATGGGCTTGTCCATCGAGATTTTAGCTTGCCTGGGAAAAGATGCAAACGTGAATTGTAAAGAAGGACTTTCTGACTAGGCTCAAAAGATCGTCTCAAAATGCTCTGGTAATGAGCTTTCTTCATCTGTGCCTTGTATGACCTTGCACAATCATATGCATCATTTCTCAGCTCCTCTAATTCATTGAGTTGGAGCTTCCTTTGTGAGCCAACCTTCATAAGATTGAAGTTCAGCTGCTTGATGGCCCAATATGCTCTATGCTCCAACTCCACTGAAAGGTGACATGCCTTTCCATACACAAGACGATAAGGTGACATCTCAATCGGAGTCTTGAATGCTATACGGTATGCTCATAGTGCATCATTCAACTGCAGAGACCAATCTTTTCTAGACGTGTTCATCGTCTTCTCCAAAATGTGCTTGATCTCTCGATTTGAATTTTCCACTTGTCCACTCGTCTATGGGTGATACGGGGTGGGAACCTTGTTTGTGATGAAATAGTTCTTCATCAACTGCTCAAAAATCCTGTAGCAAAAATGCTTGCTTCCATCACTTATGATTGCTCGAGGGGTGTTGTGCAAATTTATTTAACTCGTAAGTGCACGAATCAATTGTAGTTAATGGATTGCAAGTGCGAGGTTGAACCCACAGGGAATTGTATTCTTGAAAGAAATTTTAAATCTAAATTAATTAAATCCTAATCTAGTTCCAAAAAGGGTTTTGATTTTGGTTTTAAAAATTAAAAGACAAACATAAACTAATTAAAATAAACTAAGAGATAAAAGACTAAGGTTTGGGAATTCACATTCATCGAATCATAACAACATACTTCCATGTTTATCAATATTAATCTGAAGTTCTCACAATTAAAATCTTAGATATGTTTTACTATGCTTCAAACAATTAATCAAAGTCATCCCATGTATCCATTCATTGCACAAATCACAAGAGGAATCCAATATCAATTAAATCATTAGATGTATCCGTAAATCACAAAAGATATCCAATCTTAATTGAAACACCAAATGTATCCGTAGAACAAATCACAAGGGATATCCAATTATTTAGGCAAATAAAATTAAACAATCAATTATGTGAAATTATTTTAAATCATCAAGTGTATCCTTGAATCACAAAAGATATCAAAGAATCACTTCACACATTGAAGAGAAGTAAAACAATTGAAATATTAAACTCAATAAAATCAGATAAATAAAGACTTACATGAAAGTATTGATGTTCTTCATCGGTGAGGCTTCATCCCCAACCTTAGTTGGGAATTTAGCTCCACATAAAAATAAAACCTAAATCTAAAGAAAACCGAAACTAAAAAGAGAAAAACTGTAGAATTTTGCTATCTAGAATTCTATATCTTTTCTTGAATGCAAAGAAGTCTATTTATAGGCTTAGGGAAGTCCTAGAAACCCTATTAAATCTAGATAATTCGAAGGTCTGTCTCCCAGTCAAAATAGAAGTCTGAAATCGGAATAGAATTCGTCTAGATTTGTGTCTTTACTTGCGGGGCAATTTTGGCATAGTAACCATCCGAATTAGGAAATCCTCTTTCACAACGAATTGTAGTATTTTGCGTTAGCTTTCCAATTCCGCTTGAATCACTTCAATTCGATATTTGAGTGGAAAGTTATGGTCAAAATACTGAGACATGTACATAATCTGAATTTGAATCCGGTCCGAAATCTTATCCAATCTGATCTTTTATCCAATTTAATCTGATTTAACCTTTTTCTTGGATTTGGTTAAACTTAACTACATCATCTAGATCTTCTCAAAGTTGGCTTTCTTCCAAACTTTGCATTTTTCCCTTTAAATCTGTAGTTTTTCTTTAATGACCTACAAAACACTAAAAACACAAAACTAACACAAAATATTAAATATTGACACAGCTAAAGGATTAACTAATGTAAATAAAGGGGTCCAAGTATGCAATATTTGGTACTTATCAAGGGGTACCAAAACGAGCAAAGATAGTGTCCTTCAAAAACTGGACCACAACTCTGTGGTCATTGGTCTTGCATGCAACAACCTCCACCCATTTGGACACATAGTCAACAGCAACAAGAATGTACAGATAGCCAAACGAGTTTGGGAAAGGTCCCATAAAGTCAATGCCCCACACATAAAAAATGTCCAAAACCAAGATAAGATTGAGGGGCATAGGGGTGAAAAGGTGGTTGCGGTTAGCGGTTAGTGGCTAAAACCGCTAACTGCAACTCCCTAGGCAGTTAGTAAATTCTACTAACTGCCTCCGCTAACCGCTAGGCGGTTAACCGCCTGGTTAGCTGTAAACCGCATCCGACTAACCGCTTTTTTTTGGGCTAGTTTTGGGCCTAATTTGTTGGACCAGTTTTGAGAATTAGGCTATTGTTTTGGCTTACTTCAAACGTTTTTTTTTTTTATTTTTTTTTCGTGGCCATTTTAACATTAAAAATTGCTATATACCACAATTTGGGCCTAATTGCTACAAAGGGAGCCCATAGTGAAGGAGCCCAAAAGTAATTAATAATTAAAACATAATCTAAAACATTGTAAATAATAAAATTTACAATGAATGCATTTCAACATATAAATAAAATTTCCAAAAACCTTGTAAATAATCTACTATCAATCTTAATTTTATCCGAAGAACACTCAAACATATCCCTTTGCCATAATAACTGCTATTTTCTTCTGCCAATTATAGGTCTCTACTGATCCAATGCTCACTGACTTGCCAACAAAGCCCCTATCAAAACAAAGCTTCATGCAGTTAATCACTAAAACATAATATTAAGGCTTAATCCAAGCAACAACATGTCAACAACAAAGAAACAGAACAAGAAAAAGAAATCCAAATAAAAACAGATCCAACAAAAAATAAATCATAAACAATTATAATGCACCCCTACATGCTAATCATGTGCAGATTTAAACAAAAACCCAAGAAATTGAAGAAATCCCAAAACAAAAAACCTAGGTCTTGAAATATTGAATTAAATTCCAAATGGTGAGAAAACGTTTTTACCTCGTTTAATCGATGAAAATAATCTCAAATCTTCAATAGAGATGGCCAAAATCCTTGTTCAAATCATCCTGCAGATAAAATACCTGAAAACAAGAGAAATATATTTATACCTGAAAACCCAAAATCTTCTACTGATCTGTCTTTTTGGAGAGAGAGAGAGAGAGGCAGGGGCAGGAGACTAGGAGAGGCAAGCGTGAGAGAGAGAGAGAGGCAGCAGGCGTGAGTGAGAGTTTAGGGATAGGGTTGAGGCCTGAAAGAGAAGTATATATATATATATATGACTAAAACGACGTAGTTTTAGTTTAGTTTATAATTATATAATATATTTTTTTGATAAGTAAAAATATTTAAAAATGAAAATAAAACTTAATCGCTGTTTGGAGGAATCGAACACGGGTATCCGGGGTGAAAGAGGAGAATAATTACGACTATTCTACAATGACTTATTTTATATATATATATATATTATATTTAAAGAAAAGCGGTTGGCAGTTAGTGGTTTTCAAAAACCCAATAACTGTTAGGCGGTTAGCAGTTTTTATTAACCGCTTTTAAAAGCGGTTAGCGGTTTTTATCAACCACTTTTAAAAGTGGTTAGCGGATATAGCGGTTACAAAAGCGGTTAGCGGTTCTAAATTGTCACCCCTAGAGGGTCATCATATTCCTCCTAGAAATACTCCCTAACTTTTGGCAACGCTCACAGGCGGCACAATATGCATGAGAATCACGGAACAGGGTAGGCCAATAATATCCACACTGCAAAATATTTGTAGCGGTCTTTCGTGCACTAAAATGGCCTCCACAAGCATGCTCATGACAAAAGGAGATGACATTGGATTGGTCATGCTCAGGTATACACCTCCTAATGATCTGATCGGGACAATACTTGAAAAGATAAGGATCATCCCAGAAAAAGTACTTCACCATGACCATAAGCTTGGACTTATTTTGCCGCGGCATTGGGCCGGTGACAAGATAGTTCACTATATCAGCAAACCATGGTGTAGGACTATGAGCAACGTGCATCAATTGCTCACCAGGGAGGGTCTCAGAGATGGCAGTGACATCTTCACTGAAATCCACAGTCAACCTAAACAGATGATCGACCACCGCATTTTCGGATCCCTTCTTATCCCAAATCTCGATGTCAAACTCTTATATCAGTAGGATCCATCGCATGAGGAGAAATTTAACATATCTTTTGGAGAAAAGATACTTCAATGTTGCATGATCCGAGTAGATAATGACTTTGGATCCTAACAAGTAGGATCTAAACTTGTCCGAAGCAAAAAAGACTACAACAACTCCTTCTCAGTGGTAGAGTAATTGAGTTGTGCATCGTTCAGAGTCCTACTCGCATAGTAGATGACATGGGGGAGTCTATCAACACGTTGCCCCAAAACAGCTCCAACTGCATAATCTGACGCAGCACACATAAGCTCAAAAGGTGCACCCCAGTTGGGTGGCTGAATAATGGGTGTGGACGTCAGAATCTTCTTCAAATACCCAAATGCTTTCTTGCAATCCTCATCAAATACAAATGGGGCCAATAACTTGCACAAAGGACTGGTAAATCTTGCTGAAATCCTGGATGAATCGCCTTTAGAATCTTGCATGGCTCATAAAAGAACGTATCTCCTTCATTGTACGTGGGGGTAGAAGGTTGGAGATCAGATCCACCTTTGCTTTTCCCCGATGAGATGTGACGTCCCTGTTGTGTCAATTTATATTAACTCGCAAGTATACGAATGAATTGTAGTTAATGGATTGCAAGTGGGAGGTCGATGCCACAGAGAATTGTATCCTTGAAATAGCAATTTAAATCTAAAGTAATTAAATCCTAACCTAGTTCCAAAAGGGGTTTTGAATTGGGTTCTTATAATTAAAAGACTAAACATAAATTAAATAAACTAAGTAAATCAATAGATAAAGGTACTAAGGATGCAGAATCCACACTCACAAAATCATAACAACATATTTTATATTCATCACTATTAATCCAAAGTTCTCACAAATTAAATCTTATATATGTTTTACTATGCTTCAAAGAATTAATCAAAACCATCTAATATTTCCATTCATTGACCAAATCACAAAAGGAATCCAAATTTAATTGAAACACCAGATGTATCCGCAGAACAAATCACAAGGGATATCTAATTTTTATGAGTTAAAGCCAAGCAATCAATTATGTGAAATTATCCTAAATCATCAAGTGTATCCCTGTATCACACACTACAAAAAAAATGAATTTTTTTTTGACAGGGTATTTTTGACGTGTTAGGTGGTCTGACATGTCACTAAACTTTATTGACGTGTGTCGGGCATTAAAATTATGGGTGTAAAAAATGGTGGTTTTTTGATGTGTCACTGTTTAACACGTCAATAATTTTTGACGTGTCAAAAAGTGGTACGTGAAAAAAATTTATAATCTTTTTAGGAGGGACAGTTTTACATATTTCTGTCAAATCCTTCTATTATTAAGTACGGCTGGTACCATTTCGATGTGTTTCGATTCTTCCGAACAAGAGAGGTCTGATGCTTTTGAATTCATGTATTAATTCCACTTCCTACTCGCAGAGTCTCTACAGTTGGTTCGAATCAAAGAAATACCCGGTCAGTCTAACTTGAGCTTCGACGGTTATTTTCTAACATGACAAAAATTTCTAACGTGTCAGAAAATGCCACGCCAGTAAATTTTTTGACGTGCTAGGAGTAGCACGTCAGAAAATTTATTGACGTGTCAAATTGCCACGTCAACAAATTATTGACGTGGCAATTTAACACGTCAATAAAATTTCTGACTTGGCAGTACTGACACGTTAGCAAAATTTTTGACGTGCCACTCCTTCCTCGTCAAAATTTTTTCTGACGTGCCACTTCTGGCACGTCAGTAATGGTTGACGTGTCAAGAATGGGACGTCATAAATTTATTGACGTGTCAAACATTATGACACGTCAAAAATAATGGTAATTTTTAAATTTGTTTTTCTGCTTCCCCCTTATATATTTTTTGAATTTTTTCGGGGCTCTACCCGAATTTTGGGTTTAACCTGATATACAATTTACATATGTACTACAATAGAACTATCTATCTATTCATGTAAATAATATAATACATACCCATCAACGTCGATCACAAATATACAAGTTCGTTGTACGTCTAACAAACTATCAACCAAAACCAGCTTCAAGACACAATAAAACTATCTCTGTGGTCACAAATAAAGACATATATCTATATACATGTACAATTACATCAACAAAATACAGATAATGGCCAACAAAGGCATATAGCTACATCAAGAAAACTATCACAAATACAATTACATCAACAAAATAAATTATGTACACAAAGTGTGAATGGCCAACCATTTGTTGCATCCAAGTCATCATCGATATCAATATCATCCTCTCCATAGCCTTGAGCTGCAAATGATAAAACAAACAATCACCAAACAATATTCTAAAATATTATTAAGTCTTAATCATTGAGCAACGTCACTATGTAAACAAAGGTTATCATACTCAACAAATTCAGATTTATATCTACACCCCTAACATATTTTCGTGATCAAATCAAATGGACGTCATATTCTACAAGGACCATAGTGGTCCATCTCATGATACCAAACACTTCAAATGCAAAGCTCTAACCTACATCCACCACCAAACCAACCATGATATAAACCAAATTCAACAGGATTTGCAACATCATTAATGAGAATCACTACAACATATCCAAACTCTAAATTTAGAAGTACACATATATATAGGGACAATTCTAAAACCACATTGACCATTAAAAAATGTCATTTCCTGATTCACTATCGACCGACGATCTCACAATCGCAAAGGCTGGGGAAGCTTTGTCTGGCGCTCCCTTGTATTGAGTCATCTTGGGCGCGGAGCTCGACCGCATCATTTCCTCGAGTTGGTGAAAACGGGCCTCAAGCATTGCTGTCATCTAAGCTTTCTTTTCGACAAGATACGCCACCATTTGAGCCTCATTTTCAGCCAACTGCACATCTTTTGCAGCCATTTGTACAGCCACCTGGTCTGCCACTTGCAGATCTGCACAGCTGTCTGCTCCAGCTCTGCGGCCAACCGAGCATCTGTCTGTGCCCGCTCTGCGGCCAACAGCGCATCCATCTGTGCCTTGTGTTGTGCCTTCTCGACCTTAAGTGCTCTGTTAAGAAGTTCTTGTGAGACCGTGGAGTGCCCGGCGTTCTGTGACCGTACCTGTGACGACGTATAGTATGAGTGTATGGTGCCCCGCACAGGTAGAATATTCGGTCAAACCTGGTGAACTCTACAAGTGTACTCAGGCTTATTTTCAATCGCCTGGGCGTACGCTTCGTTCGGCGCCCACCGGACCATCTCCTTTGTATCGCTCGACGATGCTGCAGGGTCAGTGGGTATAAGCTCCTCCATCCTCTCCTGTATGTTACATTAATTATTGGTGTGTCATACAACTGTTAATCACAAATAAATTATCACACATATATAAGCAAAGTAACATACGAAAGGTGGGTGGAATACACATCTCTCCTTGACTATGTCATTCGGATATCGACCATCCTTCTTATTGTGTGTGCTGATGTAAGACTGTGCTCGTGTAGGAGGAGTACCCACACTTACGGTCTGCCCAATGATAAGTGCTAAAATATTCATATTTTCAGCCCTTAACTTGCATGTTTTAATTATTTGGTTTTAGTTAATTAGGCCATTTTAATTCCTTTTTGTGTTTTTCATGTTTTTACAGGCTTTTGGAAGAAAATGAAGTAAAACTGGGTGATTTGGGCATAAAGAGAGAAGATGGAAAAAGTTGGAACTCCCTGATACTGCAATCAATCGCAGGGTACCTGCGATCGAGCGCAGTACCCGAGAGGACATAGCACAAAGCAAGCCAAGAACGATCGAGCGCATGCCAGAAGAAGGGTCGATCGCAGGTCTGCGATTGAGCACACACGGGCTGCGATCGAATGCGCCCGTGCGCAGGAGACAAACCAAGGTGGCGGCTAAGATGTCCCTATTTCCATATTAGGGTTTTCCAACTCCCAATTGTAATAGGATTGAAACCCTACGAAATTCCTAGGGTTTACTACTTTTCCAAGGATTTCTAAAGCCTATAAATAGACTCTTAAGCCTTTAGAATAGAGGACGCTTGAGAAGGAGAAGAAGAGGAGCTCTTGAAGTTCAAGTCTCGGGTTTATTCTTTTCTTTTCTTTTATTAAGATGTTTAACATTAATTTTATGTGTAGCTAATTTATTTAGTAGGGCTAGATTGAAGCCCTAGTTATGTTTAGTTAACATTTCAATATTGGCGCCTTTGTGATGGTTATGTTATGCTATTTAACTTGGTTAATTCTTGCTTTCATGAATTCCTCATATGTGTGTGCCTGATCAACATATGCATGTGGTATGGACTAGTTAATTAAATCAATTTGGATGATCGAGTCCTGGGTTTAATGTAAGTAACAAAAGAAATCCACACCGGGTTCTTAGGTTAATCAACATGGGAAACCGGGAGTAGACACCCATGCCATAGGCCTCATGTGTTTGTCGATTTTCACAGATTCATGCTTTCTTAAAGAACAACTTAGTAGACACCCATACTAAATCCTTTAAGAAAGAAAAGAATTAGAGTAGACACACATGCCTAATTCATTGCTTAGGGAAATCAATAGCTTAAGGAGTAGACACCCATACCTTTAGGTTGGCAAACATTAAGTATGCATAAAATGATCAAAGTATTGGCATATTATTATATTAGCTAGATATAATTAGTGGTGGATATCAAAGCCCTACCTTTTATTATCATCACTTTAACAATCAATCTTTGTTTTTACTTAAGGAATTTATTTTTAAAACATAAATTCAACAATCCTGGTGGGAATGATCCTGTACTTGCACCATATACTACTATATTGACCTTGTGCACTTGCAAGTAAAACGTACAATTATTCACCTATTCATTTAGGTAGATAATTTGCACAACACCCAAAAAATAAAACATACAGATATGTTTTTTTTTATATATATAATATCAAATTTTTACATCTATAAGTATAGGGTAAATTACACACATACCTCCTCATGTGTCACCTTGGCATAGCTCTTCGACTCGGTGCAATGGGGCGTATTGTTCAATGCTCGCAATCGCTTCATATGCGCAACATACTCCTATACAATTAACACTGTTAATATGTTAATACTAACATAATTACAATTAATGAAACTACATAAAATTATAGTATAACTCATGACCTACTTGGTTCTTCTTGCTACACCATTTGTCCAACAAGATCTCCAAGTTGAAGGGGTCATACTTGGAGAGCCTTTCTTGCCCCACTCTCGCCTGTACGGTATCCGGAGTATCGTCCGGCTGAATGGCAAGATCTTTTTTTAACTCGTGCCTCCAAGTCCTCAGCTTGGTGCCTATATCTCGAAACACGTCATTCTTTACGGCAACCATATTGCACTTGGGCGGGACGAAAAAGTCTACCTACACAAGTTCAAAATTGATAAATTAAAAAAACCAAAATATATGTGTATATGTATATACATATAAACACACACACATATATGTACAACTTAGAGCGTATATATACATGCATTAGGAGTGTTTGACATAATAAAATACACATGCTATCGTATAACATCTAGTTAAAACATACCATTGAAGCGTCACATATATCCTCCTTCGTACGCTTTGGTACCTTTGTCTAGTTGTCCCGTATTCGGACATAATTCCTACTCCTTACGATCTTACCGGTCATTTGTCTAAACCTCATAGCGCTAAATCCTATGGGCTGCCATGAAGTATTGTACTCGAGTACCATCCTTTTCTCGGAGGGAACCCTGGCAACCTGTGCGAGTCGTTAATGGTGAACACCTCTAAACAGGTGTTTCTATCGGGATCGATACCTAACAGATTAATAATTACCGAAATAAGTTATTTCAAATTGAATACTAACTACAAATAATTAAGACTTATATGTTTGTATTTTGGGCATATACACTTACTTATCGTCCGGACCTGGCAAGGGACTAATCGGCCGGCTGGAGCAGTGTCATTGGGCTGCGAGTCATCTATGACACTTGTACCACCAGTCATGTCTTCTGGGGCTGTGTCTCACTATAGTCCGTACTTGCGCTAGGTTGGCCGTATAGCCGCTCCACATGGCCATGAGAACTCAGCCCTAACTCGTTGTACATCGGCCAGCGAGTTGGATGAAATGATGCATCTGTGTCGTACAGAGATGACTTAAGCCGATACCCCATCTGGGCCAAGTCTGTCATTCCGTATGGATTGGGGACAATGATCTCTCTTCCACATCACCTGGAAGTAATGGTCGATTCCTGTCTTACTGCCTCATAAGCTGAGCAACACCTTGTTGCTCGCTGCCATCAAGGTGGTTCGATGGAGACCCATGCGACATAGACTGCCGCACAGAAGACGAGGGCTGTTCTGCAAAAATCTACCTAAATTGATAGGTGAAAAATTGTACATTTTACTTGCAAGTGCACAAGGTCAACATAGTTGTATATGGTGCAAGTACAGGATCATTCCCACGAGGATTGCTGAATTTATATTTAAAAATAGATCCCTTAAGCAAAAGCAAACAAAGATTGATTTTTGAAGTGATGATAATAAAGGGTAGGGCTTTGATATCCACCACTAATTATATTTAGCTAATATAACAATATACCATTGCTTTGATCAAGTTATGCATATCTAATGTTTGTCAACCTTAGGGCATGGCATATACTCCTAAAGCTATAGATTTCCCTAAGCAACAAGTTAGGCATGGCATCTACTCTAACTCTTTTCATTTCTAAGGGATTTAGCATGATTTATACTAAGTTGTTCCTTAGGAAAGCATATGTTCTATGGAAATCGACAAACACACGAGGCCTAGGGCATGGCATATACTCCCGGTTCCCCATGTTGATTAACCCAAGAACCCGGCGTGGATTTCTTTTGTTACTTATGTTAAACCCAGGACTTGGCCATCCAAATTGATTTAACTAACTAGTCCATGCCACATGCATATGTTGATCAGGCACACACATGAGGAATTCATGCAAGCAGGTATTAATAAAGTTAAATAGCACAACAAGATCATCACAAAGGCGCCAATATTGAAATATTAACAAAACATAACTAGGGCTTCAATCAAGCCCTACTAATTAAATTAGCTACACATAAATTTGACGTTAAACATCTTCATAAAATAAAAGAAAAGAAAGGAAAATAATAAATCCGAGACTTGAACTTGAAGAGCACCTATTCTTCTCCTCCAAGCGTATCTATTCTAGAGGCTTAAGGGTCTATTTATAGGCTTTAGAAGTCCTAGACAAAGTAGTAAACCTAGGAAATTTGTAGGGTTTTGAGACCTATTACAAATTGGAATTGGAGAACCCCAATATGGAAATATTGTCAATCTAGCCGCCACTTGATAAGCCTTCTGTGCACGGGTGCGCTCGATCACAGCCCATGTGCGCTTGATCGCAGGTCTGCGATCGACCCTTCTTCTGTCATGTGCTCGATTGCTCCTGGCTTGGTTCGTGCGGTGTCTTCTCTGGTACTACGCTCGATTGCAGGTACCCTGCGATTGATTGCAGTGTCAGGGAGCTCCAATTTCTCCATCTTCTCTTTTTGAGCCCAAATCACCTAGTTTTACTTCATTTTCTTCTAAAAGCCTGTAAAAATATGAAAAACACAAAAAAGAATTAAAACAGCCTAATTAAGTAAAACCAAAGGAATAAAATATACAAGTTAAGGGCTGAAAATATGAGTATTTTAGCACTTGTCAAGGGCCTTCGTCCTCTTGTCTTCCCCTAGTACTCATGGCAACCTGCGAAAAATAACACGCACCCAATTAATTACATATACAATGTATGAAATATTTACTACCATATATAAATGACTCACATATTAAAAATAGGATATATATATATATATATATATATATATATATATATATATATTTATTCTATCACATACGCTTAGTTTGGATCTAAGTTGGGTCTGACGTATTCGATATGATCTTGCGGATCGTGATCAATATTACTAGTCAATAAGAATGGCTCACACTCGTGGTAGTTGGTACATGCATTGTGAGGCCCTTTACCCTGACCAACGTCGTATACGTTTCTAGGTTTAGTTCTTACGGGTCCCTATCAACTTGTACGTAAAATACCTGGTCAACTTGTGAAGTTAGCACATACGGCTCATCAGTAATCAGCACTCCCATATGGACAAGGTTTTTTAAGTAGACAAGTATTATGCCATACTCGTCCACCTTAGAACCCTTATCCCTCGTGTTGTCCACCCAATCACACTTGAACGTAATATGCTTAGTCTAGTCGTAGTATTGAATCTCAAGTACTTCCGTTAACTTCCTGTAGTACATTTCGCCATCAACAGTCGGCACAATAACCTCGCTGTTCCGAGTCCTTTTTTTGGTATCATATGTAATAGTGTGAAACAACTTGCCGTTAACCATATATCTATTATATCTGACTGCTGACTCCCTCGGCCCTCTACAATGCATTACCAATTTGTCACAAAGTTCCTTCCTGCATCGATCGTCCAATTGATCGACCTGTGAATATGTTACGTACAGTGGAAAACGCAAGGTTAGTTTCTTTAGTTGATTTGAACCAGAAGCAAATATACTCTAACAGTTCTTTTGTTAAACATCAAATTAGTCTTACGTAGTCATGGTACAAGTTGATTGAACATACATATGCTAGTGAAGGACCTCAACTTACGTCCGTAGTTGAAGGCACTCGTCTAAGTTAAACATAATATACCAGTGAATCTGTGTCATTGTGATTCGATCGAGTCTGACTTGTGTTCCATGTCCCTTTGAACCATCCAGATTTCTTTGTATCCTATTATTAAATGTTGGTGCATTATCTAAATATCTTGAACAGAACGTCATCAACTCAGTTGCTATGTAGCCCTCCGCAATGCAGCCCTTAGGAGCTGCTTTGTTACGCACATTAGATTTGAACACTCCAAGGCTCCTAAATATGAACATCGATCAGCCAATCAGTTCAGTTAGTAATTGTCTTGTATTAGAGTGAAAAATAAAAATCAGGAATATCTGTAAACAAATTTTACCTCTCTCCCGGATACATCCACCTATACTATATCGGTCCACCGAGTCAGCATTCACAGACAAGATGCACGACCACATGAACCATGCTGGTAAAAGAGCCGGGGGAGAATACCTGTTCCATCTTGGACAACGTGATACAGACGTCACCCTACAGTAGGTCAATATCCTCTTGTGTCAATCTTGTTGAACATAGGCTCCTGAAGAATGCAGACATCTCAACAAGAGGTCTAACCACATTATCTGGAAGTGATCCACGTAATGCAATAGGTAAAAGTTGTTGTATCAGTACGTGACTGTCATGACTCTTTAACCCCGATATCGTACGGTCCTTCAGTCGTACACAACGGAAAATGTTCGAGGCATATCCGTCGGGCACCCTTACATTTCGTAGCACTTTCAAGAAATGTGTTTTATTATCCTTGGACATCATGTGGGAAGCTTGTTGTATATAGGTCTTACCATCCTCGCCAGTGTAGGGATGAAGTATGTCTCAAACCCATTTCTTGCAAGTTTGTGCGGGCTTGGAGGCTGTCCTTCGTTTTCCCTGAAATGTCCAGTATTGTACCAAGTATATTGTCCATCACGTTTTTCTCTATGTGCATGACATCAAGGTTATGCCGCAATAAATTATCTTTCCAATACGGTAACCTAAAGAAAATACTTTTCTTCTTCCACACTACGTTATCAGTATTTGTCTTCGGCTTATTTCCTTTTTCTTTATCATCCGGCCTTGCCTTACTGACGTTCTCATCCCTAAACACCATCCCTTCTAATTGGCTCAGGATTTCATCTCCACTTGGCACATCAGGGGCACCTTCTAGTTCTTGGTTGCCGTCAAATATTCTTTTGTGCCACCTCCACGGATGATCCATGGGCAAGTATCCTATGCCTCATAAAACACCATTTATGGCCGTGTGTTTAACCATTTTGACCTTGTCGAGTGCATACAGCAAGGACATGCCTTCTCACCCCTAGTAGGCCATCCGAAAAAATCTGCGTATGCTAGGAAGTCATTAATTGTCCACATCAACTGCGCTCACAGCACAAAATTATTTTTCTTTGAGACATGATATGTGTGTACCCCTACATTCCATAGTTCTTGTAACTCCTCAATTAAGGGTTAAAGGTAGATATCTATATCCATTCCTGGTAAACTTAGGCTCGGGATAATCAGGGATAGTATGAAAAACGTTTGTTTCATGCACATCCAAAGAGGCAAGTTGTACGGTACAAGCATTACAAGCCAAGTGCTGTGGGATGTGCTCATGTTCCCAAATGGATTAATTCCATTCGAGGTTAGTCCAAGCCTTACGTTCCTGCTGTCCACTGAAAACTCCGGATGTAAATTGTCGAGACTTCCATGTTTTGCCGTAGGCTGGATGCCTCAATACGCCGTCCTTAGTGCAGCCTTCTGCATACCACCTTATATAGGGTGCAGTATGCTCTAACATAAACAACCTCTGTAGTCGTGGTATGAGTGGAAACCACCGCAACACTTTCACTGGATGTTTCTTACTCGACGATATGGGTTGACCATCCTCATCTAAATGGATTGCATCCTTCCATTTAGATTTTTCACAGATGGTACATGAATCTAACTCCTTATTGCCCTTTCAGAATAACATACAGTCATTACGACACATTGGAATCTTCTCATACCCGAGTCCCATGTCCTATAGAAACTTTTTTGCCTCATATGTATTACCTGGCAAAGTTTCATCACTCGCAAGCAGCAACTGATTGATGAACTCAAGTAAAGACGTGAATATCGCGTGACTAAGTCCACCAACGCACTTCAAGTTGTACAGGTGTATAGTTGCACTCAGTTTGCTATCTTTGGTCCCAGTATGAAGTGGTTTCTCCGCCTTTTTAGGAAGGTCATAATACTTTAGTGCGTCACCTTCAGCGGCTTCTTGGTTCACAATTTCTACACCTCCTTGCACCACGACCTGAGGCTCACAATTGTCTTCCCTAATTTCGTGCATGCCGAATAAATCACGCAACATTACGTGCATGTCTCCACCCTGATTTGTGCTTGCACCCGCATCTGCGGCCGAGCAATTCGAATTAGAGCCTGTACCAGGACCCTGTACATGCTTTTCACCGTGATAGTACCAGAGTGTGTATTTCGGCATTATTCCTTTACCCTATGTCAAGGGTTGAATACGAAACTTGACGGGTGGCGCCGGTTATTTCGACAAATCTTACAAGGGCAATAGATGAATCCATTAGGGGTTCTACAGTTACTAGCTGCAAACTCTACGACCAATCTACACTAATCTCTGTATTCCCTCGTACCACTAGATTGTCATCCAACTCTTGTCCATTTTTTCTCTACGTACATTAGGAGCAAATATATAAGACTGGAAAAATGTAAACCTATATATATATATATATATATATATATATATATATATATATATATATATATATATGTGTGTGTGTGTGTGTGTGTGTGTGTGTGTGTGTGTGTGTGTGTGTTTATATTTTTTATGTGAAAATGCAACTCTCAATTAATTAACAAATATAATAAATATTCATGGATATGCATTTGTTATATATGAGGATAGTACCAAAATGTGTATTTTTAACATTTACCTAATCTAAGTAATCTTGAAAAGAAAAAAAAAAAAAACTCAATCCAAATTTAAATGCATTTTTGGTGGAGACCCTAAACAAAATAATTCTAACTAGGTTATTTTGTAAGGTTTTTCTATAACATCTATCTAGGTTCTTTATGGGGACCTAAAATGTAACTCTCAATGCAATATTATGAACAAATTGTCATATATATATATATATATTAAAAGTGACATAAAATAATAATAAGGTAATGTGTTTATCACGAGATTGTTGCTGCTTCTTATGTATCCTTATGATCAGCCAGGTGTTGTCATGATTGTTAAGCTTTCTCAATATATCTGTTGATAAATCTGTTCTAATAAGAATTAAGCAGGAGGCCAGGAAGAAAAAGATAGAGATATATATAGCTGAAAAAACATAAAGAAAAGTGAAACAGATGGGATAGGCCGGTGTGATGGTCAATATAATTCATTACTTATAAAGTTAGTACAAAATTCAACATATAAAAGACAAACTTGTCTCATTAATCTTTTCATGATAAGACCTGATCATCTGGCATTTACTGCAACTCATTTTCATCTAATTTTCAAAACTTTATTGAACTTCTATTATGAGGTAAACACAGCTTTAACGAGGATTTTAAGGCATTAACTCTTCGATCAACAAAAGTTCTTTAAAACCCTTGGAATGGATTTCTAGAGAGGCGGTTTTCATAAAAACAAAGTTTTTTTTTTTTTTTTTTTTTTTTTTTTTTTTTTTTTTTTTTCAAACTGTATGTTTTTTTTAACTCAATCTATATATTAAAGTGACATATGTCCTCATTACGTGCGATCTAAGAATAGAAGTCAGTTTAATATTTCTCAAACTCAGAAAAAAAAAAAAAAAAAAAAAAAAAAAAACTTTGTCCAATCACAAATGCTATTTTTAAGTCTGGTTCCTGTCTAGTTCTTGTGTAAATTGGTTGAATCCAAACATAAGGCTTCCTCAACATTTTAGATACGCCAAAAGAAGAAGGAAAAAGAAAAGAAAAGTGGGAATTAGACAAGGAAAACATTAGTGGCCCCATAGAGATCCCCATCAAGCAAACAGAGGAAGAAGTATCTTTTGGTTGGACATACATATTTAAACCCTAATACATAGCAAGTACCAGCCTAAACATCCTTAGACACATGTCCTACACTGATAGATGTATTAATTATTTTTGGAATTATTTTCAGAAATTAATTAATTAGCCAAGTTCCACTTGATTATTTGGCTTGGGCAGTACAGAAATGTGGGGCTAGATGGGCCTTGATTTTCTTATCAAAACCCCTAATTTCTTTGCAGAGGTCTTTTTCCAATTAATTTATTTTTGTCCAAACCGCAACTCTCACTCTCTTTTTAAACACCCTCTTCCTCCCTCTTCAACTTCCACTCTAGCCGTTGATAGTAAGGGGTTGCAAGAAAGCAAAGCACTGAGCTTCAGCAATGTCTACCAGAAGATCATCATCAAGAACTTCAAATGCCATAGAGGAAGAGATTAATGATCTTGTTTTGAAACTGCAGACAGTGCTTCCCGGCCGGCATAATCAAAGGCGCAACAGAACGGTATAGGCTAGGTGTTTTTTTTTTTTTTTTTTTTTTTTCTGTTTTATTAATGTTGTTAATCATTATATAATTCATGCAAACATATATTAATACAATATAAAACATATATATAAACATATAAACATATAAATAAAATAAATTTAAAAAACATATATTTGCATCCAAATTATCATAAATAAACACATAAATAAATTTAAAACACACACACACACACGGGAGGGGTGGAAGCGCAGTATGCATATAGATGCAGGGAGTAGGGGAGAGTGATGTACATGCAATAAGATAATTTTAATCAAAGCAGTAAAACCGTTCAAGAAGGCAGTAATGACAGTTGTATAATCAAAATATAAAATGGAAGTTAAAGGCAGTTGATAAGATAAACAAAGCTTGTTATAAAGCTTAAAATCATTACAGATTTTGGATAAAGCTTACAAGAGTAAGTGATAGTGCTTACTGAAGTAAGTGACAGAGAAGACAGGAGAATATTAAGACAGGGGATGGCAAGAAAGTTTCTGAAGAAGTTAGAATACCTCTGAAAAACCTCTGGAAAACCTCTGCCTTACAATGGGGGAGGGGAGCCCGTTATATAGGCTAATTACATTGCATAAAACAAAATACAATCATGAATAAAACAGTGAAAGCAGGTGCCGCGTTAATGCGGTCAAAAGTGAACAGTAGAGGCACGTTCGGTGCCAATCTGGAACAGTGAAAGTAGTCAATCTTGAACAGTTGCTGTCGGCACTGTAGTGTCGGCAGACAAATCTTGAACAGTGAAGTGAACAGTGCGTCTGAACAATAATCCTGTACAGTGTCGTCCATGACAATGAACAGTAAAAGTGAACAGTGATTTTGCACAGTGACTTCAAATCATGATGAACAGTGATCCGTTGAAGATCTTTAGATTTTTCTTTGCTGTTGTCAGGAACAGTGATCTGAGAACCAACCGATAATGGAATGGTAGCAAATCTTTTTCTTGAGAAAATTGTGGCCGTTAAGGTCCAATTAAGAGCTGTTATGAGGCTATTCACAAGTCTTCAATCCTTGGGTAAGGATAATATTCTTGTGTGTCTTCATAGTAAGGATTTTGAAGGGGTTTCTGGGACGATGCAGATTTTTCGTCTTCGTCGTCAGAATCATCCTCAAGGGCAGCAAGGAGAGCTTTAATTTTTTCTTTCTTCTTTGAAGAAGATTTCTTCTTGGAAGAACTAGATGCAGAGGAAGGGGAAGAAACAGGGGATATTTCCTTTTCTTCTTTTGGGGAGGCGAATATACTAGGAGTAATCAAAAGTGGGGATTTAGCCGTTAGTGGCAAAGCAGGAGCCTTGGGGGCTTGAGACATTTCTTTGACAGAGGAGACAATGAGGTCAACTAGTGAGCATTTATCCCACCATTTGACAAACCATTGCCATTGGATTTTGTCTTCTGAAAGGTGAGATTGCCATTTCAGAATCCAATGAATTTTGTATTTTTTGACAAAATAAAGCATAGTTGAAAACTTAGAACCATAAGACTCAACTTTGTAGTTGTTCTTGAACATTTGGTAAGCTTCAACTAGTTGGAGAGGAAGGATGTCAAGGAGGAGGCCAAATTGGTTCCACCATTTGGAGAACCAGAGGGGAAGGATTCCGGAAAAATTCTTGTCAAAATTAACAAACCAAGAATGATCAAAGACAGAGGTTTGGTAAAGTAAGAATTTAAACCAGGCATCGACATAATCATAGTAAGTGCAAAGGATAGAAAATCCGTTAAGGGATTTTGCGACAGATGGATGGTTACCCCATTCCTTTTCAGTGATAATCCGTTTAAAATAGAAACTATGATATAGTATCTTATGGGGATTATTCCTGTCAGGAATAGCTTTGAAGGAGACAGAATCAGTTTGCTTTAAGACAGCAGAATAGAAAGCCAAATTTTTCTGAGGATGTTTAGGGATCCAATGAAAATTTGGAGGAAAATAGGAGAGGGCAATATCTCCGGTAGATTTAGAAGAAGCAGAACGATTTAGTTCAACAAAGAACAAGTTCTGGGAATAAGGGAGAGTCATATAGGCAGACGTTTTATCATACCTTATGAATGGATTTTTTGATTTGTCAGAAAAGGGATCATAGGAGGAGGCAAGTGTACTTGAGTACGACATTTGTGAATCAGGATAGAAGGGAGAAAATCTGTTGGTTATGGCAACAGAGGAAATAGGCAAAGAAGAAGCAAGAGGGGACTCTGATTTTATAGTCAGAGCCTTAGAAACAATTTTTTCTTTATCCTTTTTGCTAGCCATTTTGGCACTGCAAAAATTAATAAAGAAAATGATCAGAATCAAAATAGTTAAAATTTTGATAAAATATATGCAAAATAATGTCAAAATTATTTTTTGCAAAGCAGAAATAATAATATGTGCCATGTGCTGGGGATAGGTATGAACAAAGAATTCTGGGAAAACACAACCGTCAGGGGGGTGTTTAGGCAAGATAAAATTAGCAAAGCTTTCGTGGCTTTAGGCAAGATAAAATTAGCCAAGCTTTAGGGAAAACACAACCGTCAGGGTGGTGTTTAGGGGGTGTTTGATTACGTGTTTGGTGTGGATAGTGTGGGTCGAAGTGGAGGGTTAATTTTGCTTTGGAAGGATCAATTTAATGTTAATATTCAAAATTTTATCTGTCGTCATATTTTTGCGGTGATTGGAAGTCGGGGGCTTTGGCCAAATTGGAAATTCACTGGGTTCTACAGACACCCGATGACTACAAAGAGAAATGAATCGTGGGCTTTGCTTCGATTTCTTAAGACATTTCAACCCACCCTGTGGGTTTGTGTCGGATATTTTAATGAAATTGTGAGTCTAGCAGAGAAAAAGGAATGTCAACCCTACCTAGGGGACAAATGGAAGCATTTAAGCATGCTCTAGAGGATTGCAATCTCCATGATCTAGGTTTTCAAGGCCCAAGATTCACAAGGAATGATGGTCGGCCCGGGGAAGAAAATATATTGGAAAGATTGGATAGGGTGGTGGCTAATATGGAATGGAGTGAAGCATGGAGGGATGCGGGTGTTGATGTTCTCACCTACTAGAGTTCAGATTGATAAGTGCTAAATATTGCATATTTAGACCCCTTTATTTACATTAGTTAATCCTTTAGTTGTGTCGTTATTTAATATTTTGTGTTAGTTTTGTGTTTTTAGTATTTTGTAAGTCGTTGAAGAAAAACTACAGCTTTAAAGGGAAAAATGCGAAGTTTGGAAGAAAGCATACTTTGAGAAGACCTAGATGATGTGGTTAAGTCTAACCAAATCCAAGAAAAGGTTAAATCAGATTAAAGTTCAGATTGGATAAGATTTCGGATCGGATTCAAATTCAGATTCTGCACACGTCTTAGTATTTTGACCATAACTCTCCGGTCAAATATCGGATTGAAGTGATTCAAACGGCATTAGAAAGCTAGCTCAAAATACTACAATTTGTTGTGAAATAGAACTTTCGTAATTCGGACGGTTTCTATGTCAAAATCGCCCCGCAATTAAGAGACACAAATTTGGACGAATCCTAGTCCGATTTCAGACTTCTATTTTGACTGGGAGACAGACTTCCAAATTATCTAGGTTTAGTTGGGCTTCTAGGACTTCCCTAAGCCTATAAATAGATTTCTTTGCATTGAAGAAAAGACACAATCCTAGAGAGCAAAATTCTACCGTTTTTCTCTTTTTAGTTTAGGTTTTCTTTAGTTTAGGTTTTATTTTTATGTGGAACTAAATTCCCAACTAAGGTTGGGGATGAAGCCTCACCGATGAAGAACAACATCACTTTTATGTAAGTTTTTATTATTATGATTTTATTGGGTTTTTTATTTCAATTGTTTTACTTTTAATCAATTGTATGGATTGATTCTTGGATATCTCTTGTGATTCAAGGATACATGTGATGATTTGAGATAATTTTATATGATTGATTGCTTGGCTTTTAACTCATAAAAATTGGATATCCCTTGTGATTTGTTCTACGGATACATCTGGTGTTTCAATTGAATTTGGATTCCTTTTGTGATTTGGTCAATGAATGGATACATGGGATGATTTTGATTAATTCTTTGAAGCATAGTAAAACATATATATGATTTAATTTGTGAGAACTTCAGATTAATATTGATGAACATAAAGTATGTTGTTATGATTTGGTGAGTGTGAATTCCCAAACCTTAGTACCTTTATCCTTAGATTTACTTATTTTATTTAGTTTATGTTTATCTTTTAATTTTCAAAACTCAAAAATCAAAACCCTTTTGGAACTAGATTAGGATTTAATTAGTTTAGATATAAATTGCTCTTTCAAAAATACAATTCTCTGTGGGATCGACCTCGCACTTGCAATCCATTAAACTACAATCGATTCGTGCACTTGCGAGTTAAATAAATTTGCACATCACAGATCATCTTCCATTATTTCTCAGTATGAGCATGTTGAAGATGCTAGATGGGAAATGATGGCGACCCTTCCGGTACGAAACTGGCTGGTCCAAATGTGGAAATTTTAAAAAAGTTGTTCAAGATTCGTGGGCTGCTCGATATCCAAGCATAGATCCATGGAAGGCTTTCAAAGGCAAGCAACTAGCTAGGTTGTAAGTGAGTCATAAAGCAGTGGGTCCAAAAGCAGAAACCACCGACTGAGAAGAAGATCCAAGCACGAGTTACAAAGTTACAGACACTTCAAGAGGAGTCAGCTTCGGCATTTGAGCATACATAAAAGGCCCTGAAAGAGGAAATAAATGGCTTGTTGGAACAAGAGGAGCTCAAATCGCGACAGAGGGCCAAAGAGAATTGGTTGCGTGATGGTGATCGCAATAACAAATATTTTCACGCCTGTGCAAATCAGAGACGGCGCAGGAACCAAATTGAGCAAGTTGATAATAGTCGGGGTCAACCTTGTACATCACAGGATTCGGTGGAACGGACCTTCATAGAATTTTATCAAGATTTGTTTACATCGGCTGGCCCACATAGCATTGATGATTGCATAGCCCCTATTGAAGGCAGACTGTCAAATGATATGAAGATCTCCCTGACTGATACATACACAAAAGATGGGGTATACAAAGCACTGATGCAGATGACATTTCTTAAAGCACCAGGCCCTGATGGTTTTTCGGCAGAATTCTACCAACAACAGTGGTCGACCGTTGGTCGAGAGGTATGTACCGTTGCTCTACGTTTCCTTAATGGATCAGAGATGGATAAAAGAGTCAATGAGATGCAAACATTACCCTCATCCCAAAAAAGACCGATCCGCGGTTTGTTTATGATTTTAGACCGATCAGTCTTTGCAACGTTGTCTACAAAATCATTGCAAAGGTTCTGGCAAATCGACTCAAGCTCATTCTTCCATATGTCATATCTGCCAATCAGAGTGCTTTTATTCTGGGGGTCTAATTTTTGACAGTATAGTAGCGGTATATGAAACTCTTCATACCATGCAAACGAGACTGTGGAGTAAGGTGGGCTATATGGGGATTAAGCTAGATATGAGCAGGGCTTATGACCGCGTGGAGTGGGCTTTCTTAGAAGCGGTGATGCACAAAATGGAATTCCCGGCTAGCTGGATAAAGTTGATCATGGGATGTGTTAGTTCGGTCTCTTATGCCATACAAGTTAACAGACTGCTAGTTGGAAATATACAACCTTCTAGAGGGCTTTGGCAGGGAGATCCGCTGTCTCCATATTTGTTCTTGCTGTGTGCTGAGTCACTTAGTGCACTCTTGACTCGAGCTGAGAAGACTGGGGTATTGACTGGGGTGCCCACTTCCCAAAAAGGACCTCGATTGAGCCACTTGTTCTTTGCTGATGATAGCCTAATCTTCTGTAAGTCCAATTCGGTAGATTGGAGGCTGGTCACCAAACTCTTAGACAAATACAAAGTAGCATCGGGGCAGAAGCTTTATAAAGAGAAGACCTCCATTATTTTTAGTCGAAACACGAGTCAAGCAAAGATGCAGGAAATTACACAACTCTTAGGCCTCCAAGTCACACAGAATTATGAAAAGTACTTAGGGCTACCAACTCTTGTTAGAAAGGCCTGGACAACGGCTTTTTCCGATATAAAGGACTGGGTTTGGACCTGCCTCAACAATTGGAAAACAAAATTTCTAGCACAAGCAGGGAAGGAAATCTTAATCAAAGCTGTGGCACAGGCCATTCCAACATATTGTATGAGTGTTTTTATGCTGTCGAATGCTCTTTGCGAGGAGATTCAGAGATTGATGCAATGATTTTGGTAGGGACACAAGGAAAACACTTCTAGAATACATTGGATGAGCTGGGTAAAAATGGGTGCGTCTAAAGCCCAAGGTGGTTTGGGATTCCATGATTTGATAATTTTCAACAGAGCTCTACTAGCAAAGCAATTTTGGCACCTCTGCCAATGTCCAGATTCTTTGGCTGGGAAAATCTTAAAAGCTAAATATTACCCATCCTGCTCTATTCTGAAGGCATCTTTAGGTAACCGACTCTCTTATGTATAGCAGAGTTTTATAGCCGCCCAACCAATGCTCCAAAATGGACTTGTCTGGAGAATTGGGAATGGGGAGGACATCCATGTCTGGGGTGCTAAATGGATACCGTCAGCAACCACGTATATGGTCCAGTCACCGTAAAATGTACTTGATCGACATGCTTGTGTTTCAGAGCTTATTGACCCAGTTACGAGACAGTGAAAAGATGATCTGATTGCACAAGTTTTCCTGGAGGATGAAGCGAAGATGATTAGAAGCATGCCTATTAGTCCCCTACCAGCAAGGGATCAGCTTATCTGGCGGGGAACTAAAAATGGAGTTTTTTTTCCGTCCGTAGTGCCTATTTCCTGGAAAAGGATAATATAACCAGCAGGGAGTGTGGTACATCCAGAACGGCGGACGGTGTGGTCAGGAAAGAATGTTGGAAACTCAAGATACCAAATGCGGCCAAGCTGTTTCTTTGGAAAGCCTTGCACAATCTCCTACCCACAAGAACAAATCTGAACACCCAATGGACTTGTCCTGGACACCCGATGCCCCATTTGTGAACTTGAAGATGAGACAGTGGAACACATTCTATGGACTTGTCCAGCATCGAGTGATGTCCGGGGTAGTGGGCCAATTAGACTACAAAAATCTGGAGGTGTAAAGGGTACTTTCCAAGAAATTTTCGAGTCAATGCTGAAACGCTGTTATGCGGAAGAAGTTGAACTCTTTGTTGTGTTGGCACGGAAAATCTGGTTGAGGAGAAATTCGCTTCTACATGAAGGAAAATTTCTCCACCCTACAAGGCTCACACAGGAAACTACTACAGTGCTAGAGGATTTCCGCAGGGCTAATCGTAATGTGAACGCGAGTGGGACCAACGAGCGCGTTTCCACCATTGCAACATACCAGTCTCCACTACGCACTATGGTAAAGATTAACTGGGATGCATGGATTAATTTGACGGAAGGGCGTGTGGGGTTGGGATTTCTTGCTAGAGACTCTAATGGGAAGTTTATTGCTGCACGAAGTATGTCTTTGGGTATACAAACAGAGCTAACAACGGCTGAAGCTCTAGCAGCAATGCATGCAGAGTTCTCTTCTGCAAGGAATTAGGGCTCAACAACGTCATTTTTTAGGGTGACTCTTTGCAAGTGGTAAAGGCCATTGATTTTGAGGGACCGTGCCTTAGTAGTTATGGCCAATTCATGGAATGTATTCAAAGAGAGCTGCATGTATTAGAAAATTCTAGTTTCAAACATGCTATGAGGGATGCCAATAATGCCGCGCATGCGCTTGCAAAATTGGCCTCCACTCATGTCACTATGTTACTTGGTTGGGGGATGCCCCACCAAGTGTAGGTGATATTGTAGGGAAGGAGTAATCCCTCCTACTTGTATGATCTTTTGCAGATCTTTTGAGCTAATAAATATTCATAATTTTCCTTCAAAATATATATATATATATATATATATATATATATATATATATATATTTCGGTGAGTGAACCGTCAAAATAGTAAAAAATGCTACTGTAAATGCTCAAACCAACTAACTCACTTCAACTTTAAAATACCCACAAAATATTAAACCGTTTTAGAACAAGGCTTCAGACAGAAATAAAAACTCTTTCAGAAACGCTTCATACATTCTGCTCTCTTCGGATTTCTCTCCGTCCACATATACATTCCGGCTAGCTGTCCGGTGAATCCTAAGGAAGGAAAAGCATTTCCTCGGCGGCATGATTCAGTGGTGATCGAAGTCTTTTTGCAGAGTTTCATTGGGCTTTCCTTCTTACTTCTTACAATATCATCAGCCCCGTAAGTCCCCTTTTCCGTAATCTTTGTTCCATGATGATTGTTTTTCTTGATATTTTTAATTCCTTGTTGATGAATTGGTGGTGTTGGGTTAAGGATAATGAATTGGTTGTGTTGAAGAAATTTTCTTCACCTCCAGACCTTTCTCTCGCTTCTTTTTCTCAGAGCTCATCCTTAATGAGCTCTCTATTATGTGCTTTTAGCCAAAATTATCCTTTCTGCAATTTATAGTTTTTGTCAAATTGTCTCTCCATATTTAATGTTTTTCATTATTTTATTACTTTCCTTGTTTTTCCTCTTCATATGTGAACTTTGAAAGTCATTTTTTTTTTTTTTCTCTTTGGTGCTGAATTGAACGTTGATGTACAGGAAGCAAGTTATATGTAGCTCTAAAGGTTTTCATCAATAAGTATGAATTAAAAAGAAAATAAGCAAGTGAACATTGACAGCACATGCCACTCATGCTTACACTTGACGATTCAAAAGAAAATAAAAATGAAAAATAAAAATAAAAAGAAAACAAGAGTTAATAGGATTGAATAGATTTTGCTTCCAATCGATCGAACGTTGGGTTCATGAATTCAGATGAATTGCTTTATTGCAAAATATAACTCTTCTTGGTACGTAGTTAGTTAATTTCAACCTACTAACAATCAATAAAAAATAATATTTAATTAAATTTGAGAAATATTTGGAGAGCTTGATGTTTATTGTTTAGTGCATTAACTAGCTAAAATAACAAAAACAAATTTTTTAGCTAAACTTTAGAGAGCTCATTTGATAGGGGATTAACTACCAACCGTGGGTACTTATCATCATTCACTTTTTCATAACATGGTCCCACATGCTATGAAAAATTGGTGTCGGTTTTGACCTGTTGAAGAGCCATTATATATGCAATCATCTACGACAAAAGACAAAGAATCTGTACCTTTAAATCCTTTTCCAAGACACACCAGTAATGTAACAATATTGCTGTATGCTTTCTGCACTTTTATTTTATAATATCGTTATTAGTTTGGGTTCTTCCATGGAATATTGTTTGGCTATTTGCACCATATATAATCTCATGGCTTCCTCAGTTCCTCACATCAAAACCCACCAAAAATCATCATCAAATTCAACCAAAAAAACCCAATGTCTTCCACCGATACCAATTTCTCATAATATCGTGAGAGAAAAATGAGAAGAGAGAAGCAAGGTTTGGAGGCGGACTCTTGGAAGTGTTTGGGTTCCTCAAAATTTCAAATATTGGGTGACGTGATAATAAATATTATTATTAAGTTATAAATATTTGATTATTGAATTTTAAATTTATTAGTAATTTTTGATAGGAAACTTGCACTTGAGAGGATATTTATCACATCTCTTAAGACTTAAATGGAAGTAGGTATATATATGTGGTGAGTTATTATGGCAAGGGACCACCTCTATCTAGAGGCGTTCTTTAATCCAACGCATATATATTATTATATATATGTCCTGTATACCTCGTCGGTACACGTCCATTCCCAATATGTGGTTTACCTTTTTTTTAGGGACGTCCACTTGCTCTTTTAAAGGACCACTTTTTAAAATTTTTCCGGACTGCTAAAATAGTCAATGTTCCCTATTAACTAAAAAAATCTTTAATAATTTTTTTTTAAATATAAAAAATTATTTTTTAAAAAATAAAAAATTATTAAAACACAATAATATGAGAAAATACATGAAAGCTTTCCTCTCAAAGCTTTATAGGCTACATCTTCTCCTTTATTGTGATCTTGAAATACATGAGAGGGGCTCTCTATCTATTGAGAGGACATGAGGAATGGATTTTATTCCTTAGCAATGTAAGACAAACATAAAGATTTATTTATATAAGCTAATGACTAAAGTCTCTCCATACTTAAGTAATGTAGGACAAGCCAACATTTTTTCTAACAAAAATAAAAAACTAGGGTGTACAAATTTAAAATTTTTTCCTTTTTTTTTAAAGAAATATATATATATATATTCAAATTTATTGGTTTACTTTTGTCTAATTGAAAAATATTTAAGGTTATTTTTGTCTTCTTACTGAAAGGTATATTGTTAATTTTTTGATAGTTTAGCAGGAACGTTATCCTAATTAAAAGTCTGAGAGAATATTGTTAAATTTTGAATGGTAGTTTGAATGGTACATAGACTTTTTTTTTTTTTTTTTTTTTTTTTTTTTTTTTTTGGACCAGTTATATTTAAGACCACCACCGTATATTTATTGATTTCTGCAGAGAGATTCATCAATTTTTTTTTTTTTTTTTTTTTTTTTTTAAGTCATGTTAAGGAGTGTGGCTTTTAAAACTAAGTACACTACGGTTGAACCAAAATTTAATAATAATTTTAACAATGAATTTTTAAAATGGATAGAAATTTTCTCTAAATCATTTTGAAAGAAATATCTTTGAACCTATTTAAAATAATGCCAAGTGCCTATACACAATTAAAAGACACATTAAATTTTTAATGTCATTAATATCAGTTTACTAACTTAGACTAAATTTAATGTACCTTTTAAATATTTATAGACACTTGTCCCCAATGAGTATCTCAGTCGGCTTGATACTACGCCTTATGAAGCAGAGGTCATTAGTTCGAATCTCTCATCTCCCTCTTATATGAACATATCAAAAAAAATAAAAAACGACTCGGAGGATATTTCCTTTAAATTAGAGTTTGGAGAAAATTTCTGTCATTAGAAATTAAAAATGAAAATGTGGGAGTGACAGTTGAAAAGTATGTGCAGCAGATGTTACATGTTGTGATAAGGCCAGGTTAGTTAAGTTAAAAAGAAAAATAAAATAAAAAAGGAAAAGAAAAAGCCAGCTAATTAAGGTGATGTTTGGTTGGCATTTGGAAACTCATCAGCAATTGGGTTATGATTTTGAGGAGTATATACGATTAAGGATGGTTTGGTGGTGGTGGGAAGAGAATGCTTGCCTGGTTCTCTCAATCATCAAACGTATGCAAAAGGCGTGCGGAAATGATCGATGCTCCACTTCTTGGTGGTGGTGATTGGTGAAGTCAGTTTTGCCTTTTGATTCCCAGATTTAAGAGAGCCGGCCTCCTCGTTTTTTATTATTTAAGATTTTCTTTGTAAATTTCTTGGCATCTCTAGCATTTTCCATATTTAACTTTAATCATTGAAGCTAATTAATGCCATTGAAGGAATAACGAATTGCTAAAAGGAATAAAACTCTTTTTTTAAAAAAAAATAATAATAAAATTATTGATGATGCTTTATATTCTTTCATACCTAGAAGAAATTTATGTAGAATGTGTTTGGCATTACGCTTTTAAAAAATTGTGATTTGAAAACATAAAAAATTTGCGTTTTCTTCGTATGTAAAAATGTTTTTTTGAAAATGCACAATTTTAAAGACCAAATTACAATTTTGCTAAACGTTTTAAGTGCGTTTTTAAAAATCATATTTTTAAATTACACATTTTAAAATCGCTATTTTTAATCACACTTTTGAAAATCGTAACCATAAACGAACCCTTAGTTTTCAGGATCTATGTCTTAATGGTTATTGTTGGGACAATTACGGATTGTAAGTACCAAGATCACGTAGGGTTAACAAAACAGGTTGGTGGGTCGGGTTCTGATCAACCTGCAATTCCGATAAGGGTAAACTCGAATATGACCCGTTTAGCTAAACGGGTCAAACCCTTAAACTTGAACACAACCTGCTAATGACCCGACACTACCGGCTTGACTCGTTTAATAAACATGTTACAAATGGGTTGACCTATTATATCATTTAAACCAAAATGCAACATGTGTGTAGCTCTGATGTTTAAGTTAGCAATATATTTTTAGAAGAAGGAATATGGGTCGAATGTAATGAACATATAAGTAAGAATTTTGTGGAGGGCAAAAATTTTCTATTGGAGCTCTCCTTATATAGTATTTTCTCTTCGCTGTTAGAATTATGACTGACTTAAGAATCAGAGTTATGGCACCTTGTATCTAATATTCTAGCCCCCTGAGTAATGAGAATCTGGGCTTGAATATAGGGATCCCTCGATTTCCTAAGATTTTGAAATTATCTGCTTTTCTTGTGGGTTATATCATATTAGAAAAACTTTTCAGCTTTTCCTGTGGGTTATATCATATACCATGAAAACAATTGAAACACATGATGTTGTGACATGCCAAAAAGTGCTTTAACCCAAAGATTTTTATGCTTTTGACATCATGGGTCATTATATAATCATCCTTTGAATCATAAATATTGTATGGATTTTGAACGAATGATTAGTTTCTTTTGCTTTGATAGCTCCATCCACGTGTTGAAGATGCTATCAATGGGAATGATGGTAACAGCTGGATATATATATATATCCAGCTGTTACCATCTATATGTCAAAAGAGAAGGAGAAATTATAAAGAACAAAAAACGTATGGATAAATGTTAGGAGTACTAAATCTTTTACTAATATATGATTGTCAAACTAATGTGTAGCTTATTTATTGAAAAAACACAAAGCAATTAATTAAGAGAAATGTAACGAGTACCAATGAATGAGTTACACAACAATTTAGTAAGTCTTTGTTAATAAAAGATTTAATACCCTTAACATTTTTCAAAAGTAAAACTTAAGAACTGGTTGAATTGTCTAAGAAAAAGAAAGCTATAAAGTGCAAATGAGTTGAGGGGAACTCATTTGCAACTAGTAAAAAGCATGATGTTGTTATGCTTGGGGGATTTTGGCCAAAACATATTGAAAGTGCAGGTAGAGATTTGTAAGAAGGTAACTTTAATTTCGCCACACAATTAAGGAGTTATGGTTTTAGAAAGAGAAATTAAAGAGAAAAGAGAGGATCATTAAGTGGATCCAACTTTGTGCTGTCCTTTTCAAGAAAACCCTATCCAACTTATTGGTTTTATAAATATCAGCCTTAATGTTTTTTGATCTTCTCATGTTGGGAGAACTGTATGGTGTCCATTAACGTATACTAATGGATATGATTATATAATTACTCTTACACTTCCTATATATATTTGGTGGCACAGATAGCTAAGAAGAGAGATTGCTGGCAATGGAAGGTGATATGAATGAGAAGCTTGTAATTAGAGAAGAAGAAGCGGAAGAAAGTAATTGTCATGAGAAAGTAGTGTCGTTGAAGGGGAAGGTGTGGAGGGAGACGAAGAAGATATGGGTGGTGGCGGGACCGGCTATGTTCACCAGATTCTCCACGTTTGGGATAAATGTCATCACTCAAGCCTTTGTTGGACACATTGGCGCTACACAACTAGCTGCCTACTCTCTCGTATACACCGTGCTTCTCAGGTTTGCAAACGGCATCCTGGTATGTACTCTCTCTCACCTTTCAAGCTTTCATTTTTTTTTTTTTTAATATCTTTTATAATTTTTTATAAAGGGTATTTTTATCATTTGGAGGAGACCTTGACAATTTTTGGTAGATAGAGATGGACATTGACAAATATGGGGTATATGTGTAGCTCATGCAAAGTAAGAGAGGGGTCATTAATTACAATTAATAATGCAATAGTTGTGACTCCATCCGTTCATGGTGCATGGGTCACCTACAATACTATTGGATCTTAGGCTAAGCATAAAAGTAAATCTCTTTCACTATCGGGACTAACTCATATAGTAGTAAACCCATGATAGTTATTCCACACCTTCCAATGTACCATGTCATACGATGTATGCATATTGTATTTACATACTCATATTTCTCATCATTTTGTTATTCATCAATCATTTTCACTAAACAGTGTTCACACTATTGTAAAATTTGTTTCATGAGTTGTAAAGCATACACTTTTGATACATAAAATAATCATGGTATAAAAGAATTTAAATAATAAATATCCATGTGAGTTTTACTTACTTTGCTTGTGCGTTTCCCCCAGGCAATTCTGCAAAGAGTTACCCACCTCAAAATCTGTGAAATGATCTAATATCAGTTTCCAATTTAGACAAAAATATCCTTAATTCTATAATAGGGTCAAAATGGTCATTATGCCTAACCATCGAATGTTTGGTTATCCTACCAGTTGTTTGACCTCGATCGTTCAGTAATCATACAAATAATTCTTCCAGCTTGGTCTTGAACTCATTCAGCTCTGCTAGTACCATCCATAGGGCGCCTTCGATATAGGCACGGTACCCAGAATAAACTCGATTTTGAATTCAAATTTTCACTTCAGAGGCAATCTTGAAAATTATGTGCAGAAGATATTTGGAAAATCTTGCACTGACCTCATCCTCTCCCCATGGCTTTAGTGTCACTTGCTTCCAAGCACAATCGATGCTTGCATAGTGCTTAGCTAGCCAATCCATTCCCAAGATGATGTCGAATCCATGCATAGTGAACACCATTAAGTTTGTAGGAAAAATCCTCCCTCCAATACTCACAGGGCATCCACTTGCCTCTCGCTTACAAACTACTGTTCTTTGTAAGAAATTCCATTTAAAGTATGTCCCTTATGTCACATATATTGTAATTATAAAATATATGTAATTACGGTGTTCAGTAATTTATTCCAATTAAAGCTTATTGTGTAAATCAAATATTCTGAATTAAATTACTGATTTAATTCTTATGGAACAAGTATTTGATTTCAATCAAATATTCTGAATTAAATCACTGATTTAATTCTTGTGGAACAAATATTTGATTTAATTAAAGATATTATTTTTGTGGAATCAATTAGCTGTATTGATTTGATTTTTATTCCTTGATGGGAGGAATAATTAAGGTAACAGCTCTAATTGAGGGTCCCTTGACCTACCTATAAATAAGACCTGTGTATTCCATCAATTGGCACTCACTGGTAGACATAGGTCAGAAGAACCTCTCAATAATTTTGTTTTCTAGTTTGGTTGCTGTGAAGTTGTTCTTCAAGTTGCTTGAGCAAAGCAATGGCCGGAGGTACATATATATTAAATTATTTCCGCTGCTAGTTTTATTGTTAATTAGCATTTAATATATATAGAATTTCTTACATGTGGTATCAAAGCCTTCTCTAGGCCATATTTGCTCAGTCTAATTTTTGGGATATGCCTGCTGTAAAATTTTATTTTTGTTTCAATAATATTTATTTTGTTTATTTGATTATTGAAACAAAATATGGTGAAGAGCATGAATCTTAGTACACGGCTACGTGCCGTTTAAGTGTTCGAATAACACAGCAACTCAGCAAGGGTCTCTTTGAGCACTGCGTTTACAGACAGCTCAAGACCTAACGTAGTGTGCATCTGGTTCGCCCATGACGGTTTGTTGATGCCCATGACGGTTCAGTGTGCATCTGGTTCGTCCGGCTCAGAAACCATCGTGCCGTTTGGCAGTTCCGGTGGGTGTCTAGCCGTATAAGGATTGCCGCTTGTCGGCATCGATCACGGAAAAAAAGGGCCTACATGAGGCTGAGCGGCAGCCCGCTGCCACGCATAAGGTTGAACGAAGGCAACTGCTGCCGCTGCCACTGCTAGCGGCATTTTTGGCCGCATGTAGAGAGCAGCAGCCATCACGGTCGCCTATGAGGACAGCAGCGGCAGGCTGTATGTGGTTGCCTATGAGCTGGTTGGGCGGCAGCCCCTTGCCGTTAACAGTGGTCATTTGGCCGTTTGAACGTCGGTCTTCCCTCCACCTGCAGCGGCTTTGGCTGCATAAAGTGAGCAGCCCGCCCTTGCCGTTAACAGCTGTCGGCTGGCCGGAGTGCCGGCCCTTGGTGGCCGGGGCATGAGGAAAGGGTGGCGGCGGCAGCATATGGGGAAGAGGAAGGGCGGCAGCTAGGGATTGGGATTTTTCTGGGTTGGAACTTAAGGTTTTCGGGTAGGGTTTTTTAACCCATTAGGAACCGGGTCAAGTGGTTTTTTGGGCCACTGGGTATGGGTTTATCTAACCCAAGCCCAATTCAGTTAAAAAATAAAAATAAATAAATAAATAAATTGGTTTATTAAGTGGGCTAACTCGATTGGGCCAACCCAATACAGAAACCAAAGGCTAGCCCAATAAGGAAGCCCAACCCGATAACCCATTCAGTTAAAAAAAAAAAAAACACAGGTTTTTTTGGGCTCATATGGGATTAGAACTTGGGCTCTCAAGGTTAAAGGGGCCTCAAACATTTTTCCATTAGGCCATGTATAATATGCTTTTATGTTGCAATTTAATATATGTTATGATTTAAATTGTTTACCATTGAAATTATTGTTTCTTTAATGCATGAACTTAAGGATATATTTATTCTTTTAATTGTTTAAATATAAATTGTTTGATGCCTGAACCTGAGAATAATTAATTAAGCCACATATGTTGGTAAATGTTTATGGTACTATCCAAAATTGTAATCGGAAAGCTCTGGCAAGGCAAGTCTTGGGACTTAAGTGTGCCGTTGTGCGCCCCCTCACTTACCTGGGACACTGTCCGGTTCTACTTTGGAAAAATACTATTTACCCATTAACATGTTGGTTTTGTCTTTTATTCTTGGGAACTTTAGTTTTGGCATCTATACAGTTATTGGATGTTAATGAAGTAGTGATTATCATAATAATTTTGGGAGAGCCACAGCATCCTGATTTTATAATGATAATTGAATCAAGATCATATATGTGAACTTCATAAGGAAAATTAACATCCTGTTGTAATTAATTCATAAATTTAATTACTAATCCTCACAGGGACGTTATTATTTTTATGATTTAATTAGAATAAGATAATAAATTTAACTTTAAAAATAAAATTTCTCTTAGGCCCACAGGTACGGAGAATTTTATTTATTAATGTTAAATTTATTAGTCCTATTAAAGAGTAAATTTCATGCGTGATGCAACCTTTGCCCACAGGTAAGTTGAAATTTACTATTAAATTAGCATTGGTTAATTTAAATAAATTCGATGTTAATGAAGTCGTAATTGTCATAATAATTTTTGGGAGAGCCACAGCATCCCGATTTTATAATGATAATTGCATCAAGATTATATATATGAACTTCATAAAGAAAATTAACATCGTGTTGTAATTAATTCATAAATTTAATTTGCCAATCCCCACAGGGACGTTTTTATTTTTATGAGTTAATTAGAATAAGATAGTAAATTTAACATTGAAAATAAAATTTCTCTTAGGCCCACAGGTACGGAAAATTTTATTTATTAATGCTAAATTTATTAGTCTTATTAATAAAGAGTAAATTTCATGCGTGATGCACCTTTGCCCACAGGTAGGTTGAAATTTACTATTAAATTAACATTGGTTAATTTAAATAAGGTTATTTCATAGCATTAAAGTATATAATTTTTCTTGGTTACTAGATGTATTCCTACTGCTTTAATTATTAGTATTTTATGTTCCAATAATTCCTAGTAGTAATTTTTCCTAACTGAAAAGAAAAATGTGTTTTTCACTTTGGGGTGTTTGGAGACTGAATTGGCATTTCGTGTGGACGAATCACCTTCTGCCACGGAATCAAGTACGCCACATGAGATTATTAAACATGAACGATTGTAATGATTTAAATCGCTTAAGTTTCAACGTTCATGAAATCTCATATCAAGGAAAGCATTAGGGTTTTATTCCTTAGTGTTTTAGGGCCAAAGAAAGGTCATTGAGGAACATTTAGTGAGTTCCAATAAGGCTTTGGCCTGCATCCTAATAGAAAAGCTTTAAAGTAAAACATTTTACAGTTTCAAAATGTGTTTGAGCACATTATGGAAATGAAGGACATAACAGCTCATTATAAAGTCCCTAAAGGTTGAGTTTTTGAGTCATTATGGTCAATTTTATTCTCTCATCTAAATATGATATTTTTTTCAAATATCTTGTGGCACACATAAGGATAACTGATCAATTAAGGAAGTTCTGATCATGTGTATTCAAGAAGATGAGAGATTAAGACATGAGAATCCAGAAAGTTATTCATGTTAAGGGAAAGACCTTTATAGGCAATCATGTCCAATAGTTGATGAATGAAAACAAGGTGCCAACAA
Organism: Corylus avellana; assembly: GCF_965113065.1. Lineage (NCBI taxonomy): Eukaryota > Viridiplantae > Streptophyta > Magnoliopsida > Fagales > Betulaceae > Corylus > Corylus avellana. The sequence continues at coordinate 11,326,440 of NC_142499.1, read as the reverse complement.
AGTGTTATGGCAATTAAGATAGTTGTTTCTCTCACACTAAGGAAAATTATGGGCATATAAAGAATGATTGCATAAAGTATCATAAATGACTTGAAATAAAGGTAATCTCATACACCTAGTGTGTTATGAATCTCTTTTATTGACTCTCCTAAGGACTATGTGGATTGAATTTGGTTTAGCGATCCACGTTGTCAACATAATGCAGGGTTTTCTAAATAATATTTGTTTACAATTAGAGGTTGTTGGGATCTATAGATTAATTTTAAAAATTCAATTATGTCATTTTGACCTTAATAATGTTTTTTTATATTCCACAATTCTTTTAGAAATTTAATTTCTATTTTAGTTTGTTAAAATCAAGTTTGAATATTGTTAAAATTTTTGGGTGGAATATTAAATTAATGGTCTATTTAAAATTGATCTAGATCCCAATTTTTGGGAAAATTAATCCCTGCATATAAATGTTGACATAAAGCAGAGTCTTATGAATGAGAAAATCCTCTATGTTATGGCATTGGAGATTGGAATATATCTCTATAAAGAATAAAAAGGTCGATAAATGATAGAGTTTTTACGACTCTTGAAATTTACTACCTTTGGTATTTATGTGGACTGCATTAAGGAAAAGCAGACCAACTATACCACTGAAGGTGCCAACAAAAGTATTTTTGAAATTCTTGAGATCATGTACAAGTGTAACATTTTTCATACTTCTTGCCTAAATGGTTAGAGATATCCTATCTCTTTCGGTAATAACCATATAAGGTTTATGTATCTCTATCTTCTAAATCATAAGGTTGGGGCATTAAATGCTTTCAGTACCTATAAGGTGGAAGTAGAGAAACAAAACAAAAGAAAATCAAGATCGTAAGATCTGATAGAGGCAGATAGTATTATGGTAGGTACACGAAAAGGGGACATGAAAGGTAATGTTCTATTCTCCTAATGGAGTGAAGCCTTGAAAACCGCTGTGTATACATTTAACTCGATTCCAATCAGAGTTGTCCATAAGACACCTAAATTAAGGAATGAATGGAACCAAGTTCAAATTGTTTACACATATGGGGTTGTCTTGCTATAGTGAGGATTTATAATCCACACCTAATGTAATTAGCTTCAAGGACAACTAGCGAAATTTTATAGGTTATACAGTAACCAAGGAGTTTAGGCTTTACTGTTCTTCATTTAGTCCTAGAATTGTTGAGTCTAATATTCAAAATTTATAGAGGACGCTGAACTTAGTGGGAGTGCTTATTCTCAAGGGATTGAATTAGAGGAAGCACAAGAGTTGACTGAAGCCCCTTCACATGAAGGGTGTTTGACTGTGCTTAAGAAAAATCAAATTGATTATCTTCAAGCACAATCGGTTTCAGAACAGTCAACTCATAAGAAACAAGTTCAGAATGAACCTACTCAGACTTTGTCAAAAGTAAATGAAGTAGGATTAAGAAGATTTTCTAGAATAAGGCGACCAACAATCTGTAGTGATTATGTTGTACGCTTTCAGGAGTATGATTTTTATGTCGGACCTAAGGACGATCAAAAATTTGCTTTCACATCCTTTTGGGTGGAGATAACTTCACATTGTGTTTCAATGCCATGAAGGAGGAGATGAAATCTTTGGCTAAAATTCAAGTCTGCAATTTTGTTGACTTACCAAAGGGAGTTGTAGCCATAGGCTGCAAATGGGTTTATAAAACCTAAAAGGATGCTTCCAGGTAATGTTGAACGATATAAAGTTAGACTTGTAGCCAATGATCTTACTCAAAAGGAAGGCATTGATTATCATGGTATGAGTAGCTCATTTTGTTTTAGAGCTATATCAAAAGGATGTGAAAAACAATTTTCCTGAATAAGGATCTTAAGGAGGAGGTGTACATAAGACAACTTAAGGGGTTTTATTAATAACAGTCAGAAAGCTTGCAAATTAAGGATATCTATTAATGGACTAAGATAGGCCTCTCACTAGTGGTGTATAATACAAGGTTGTTACCTTACATGGGTTTATTGAGAACCTTGTTAATCATTGAATATACCTTAAGGTCAGTGGGAGTAAAGTTATATTTCTTTTAGTCCTGTATATAGATAATATTTTGCTTGCAAGCACTAACTTAGGTTTGCTACATAAAGTTCTTCTTACTAAAGTGTTTTTGGGAGAGATTCAGAATGAAGAACTATGAATCTTCAGTAGCACCTATTATTAAAGGGGATAATGTCCCAAATGTATTGGAACAAAGGCAGAAGAAAAAAATATTCCATATGTATCAACGGGTCTACATTAGACCCGACATTGAAATAGCCGTTGGACTATTGGGTCAATATAGTATTATGGAATATGCAATGAACCAAGAACTACAGTTTAACCTAAAGATACACTTACCATTTGGTGGTGTTTATTCAGGTTTGATTTTTGCCAAATGTGTAGATAGTAGAGAATCAACTTCAGTATATATGTACTGAAGATGCAGTAAGCAGACTATAGTTGCTACATCTACCATGAAAGCAAAAGTCATTACATGCTGTGAATTAATTACACAGGCATTATGGTTGAGACATTTTTGTTAAGGTCTCAAAATTGTTGATTTTATAGTTAGACCCATAAAGATCTTCTGAGTTAATTCTACTATAGTTATTTTTCTAAGAATAAACTGAGTAGAAGCAGAAGTATGTATATCGACATAAAGTATCACTATGAAAGAGAACATTAAGTGACAATAAGTGTCTATTAAGCATATAAGTGTTGAATTAATGATTACGGATCCCATGACTAAAGGTTTACCGATAAAGAAAGTATAAAGTCATGTGGAATATATGAGATTCATTAATTCATTTGTGCTTAGTTTCTCTTTAATTGGTCTATAAACATAAAGGTTATGTTATAAAGATTTTTGTGCACACATATATTATTCTTATCCGTGGGGATAAAATTAAAGTTGGACCCGAATGAGTTATAGGAAGTTCATTCATAAATTACATTATCCATAAAGTACTCATTTAGGGAGATATTGCACATCGTGATACATGGAAGGGACGGCTTATCATATAAAAGCTTTACCGCCATGATTCGTGTGTAGTATTCCTTGAGCGAGTGGGAGGATTCCATGAAAGGTTGGAATAAATAAAGTATTGGCCATATCATATAACTGAACACCATAAGGAATTTATGTATCATAAGGGCCAAGTGGGAGAATGTAAGAAATTTCATTTAAAGTATGTCCCTTATGTCACATATATTGTAATTATAAAATATATGTAATTACGGTGTTCAGTAATTTATTCCAATTAAAGCTTATTGTGTAAATCAAATATTCTAAATTAAATTACTGATTTAATTCTTGTGGAACAAGTATTTGATTTCAATCAAATATTCTGAATTAAATCACTGATTTAATTCTTGTGGAACAAGTATTTGATTTAATTAAAGATATTATTTTTGTGGAATCAATTAGTTGTATTGATTTGATTTTTATTCATTGATGAGAGGAATAATTAAGGTAACAGCTTTAATTGAGGGTCCATGACCTACCTATAAATAAGGCCTATGTATTCCATTAATTGGCACTCACTGGTAGGCATAGGTCAGAAGAATCTCTCAATAATTTTGTTTTCTAGTTTGGTTACTGTGAAGTTGTTCTTCAAGTTGCTTGAGCAAAGCAATGGCCGAAGGTACATATATATTAAATTATTTCCGCTGTTAGTTTTATTGTTAATTAGCATTTAATATATATAGAATTTCTTACATTCTTCCCATTGGAGTGGTTACAGCAAAACTAACCTTTGGGCATGCTACCGCTAGTCTACATAACTTAGCAAAGACGGTAGACATGAAAGAATTGGTAGCCCTTGAATCAAATAAAACGGATGCTTTAAATCCAAGAACAGGAATGGTATCTCCACATCTTATTCTTCTTTAAGCTTCCTTGGAAAGAGCAAAAAATCCGAGCTAACGCCAATGGTTTTTGTGCCTTCCCATGTTGTGGTACTGATACCTTAGTTGTGCAAACTTGCTAAAGTGACGAGCTTGGCCATGCTGATCGCATACTCCCAAGCCAACTCTACAAGCTCGAAGCTCCCCAATGAACCTTATTGCAATGCCAGCATGGAGCCGATGCTTGATTCTTTTAATATTGCTATTGTTGACACCGAGGGACGATTGGAGCATGTCTGATGTAAGACGATATTCACCTATATTTTTGCTAAAAACAAAAATAAGGAAAAAATAAAAAATAATACCGGAGCAACGCCACTTGATCGAAATTTTATCCGTTCTCCGACAATAAAAGTAGAAAAGAAAAGATTATCACGATTCTCGCTGATTGTTAATTTTATATTAGGATTTTATTTCATTTTATTAGGATTTTATTTCCTTTTGTTAATATGGTTAGATTTGCTTTAATTATTTTCATTTTTTTATTAGGATTAGGTTTACTATTACTACTAGGATTATGTTTACTTTCTTTATAAGTTTTTCTCTTTTATAAATAGGCTAACTTATTATGTAAAAATCATCAATTGAATCATTATCGAGTTAGAGAATTTTCTTTCAAATACTCTATATCTTTCTTTTAGCCTCTTACAACAATATTTTTCCTAGATCCAATCCTTCCAGATGAGGTACCAGGGATGAAGGTTTACTTCCTATGTTCTGCAAATGTCACAATATTTTCCTTCGAACTTTAGTCGTAGACAGAAGCACAATCCACTAACTGGGAGAAGTTCTAAATGTCAAAGCATGCCATCATCGTCCTGATTAATGGGTGTAGACCCCTTTCGAACTTCTTGGCCTTCTTTTGCTAATCAAGAATTTAAGGTTGATGAGGAATTATTCAAGAAAAAGCCAAAGAAACATGAAACTCTTCTTCTGTTTTTGGTGAAACTCAATACTAGAAATTCAAGGACCCTCTATTTTCTTCCTTGTATTTCTTGTTGCAAAATAATTGAGATGAGCAAACGTTTCACCATAAAAATTAATCAACCCTCTCTCTCTCTCTTCTTTTTTTTTGTTATATATGTTTTTGGATATCTTTATCATTATATGTTTATTGACCAGTAGTAATAGTGTTATATACATGTAATTGATCATCAAACAATTGTAATATTTCTTTTCATAGCTATTGTGGTCTCTTGTACCTGAAAAGAGCTCTTTCTATTTGATTTGAATGACGTTAGTGAATTTGGAAGTGCAGTTGGGCATGGCTAGTGCACTGGAAACTCTCTGTGGGCAGGCATATGGTGCAAAACAATACCACATGCTTGGAGTATATCTTCAAAGGTCATGGATAGTTTTGTTCTTGACCTCAATCTTTCTTCTTCCTCTATTTATCTTCACAACCCCAATTCTAGAGCTTTTAGGCCAAGAGGAAAATATTGCAGAACTAGGAGGAAACATTGGTTACTGGTTCATTGGTGTGGTGTTTTCCTTCATTATAAGTTTCACATGCCAAATGTTCTTACAATCACAGAGCAAAAACATGGTTATTACCTACTTGGCAGCATTTTCAATTGCAGTCCACATCCTCCTCTCATGGCTTTTAACTGTGAAATATAAGCTTGGGATTCCGGGTGCAATGTTGTCCACATTGGTGGCCTTTTGGATTCCAAATATCGGCCAGTTTATATTTGTTGTATGTGGAGGTTGTCGGGAAACATGGAAGGGCTTCTCAATATTAGCTTTCAAGGATCTTTGGCTGGTTTTCAAGCTTTCGCTATCATCTGGTATTATGCTCTGGTAATTAATTAAGAGTTCTTTTTTTTTTTTTTTTTCAAACTGCAAATTAATATATATGTGATTTATAAATTAAGAATCAGTTCATAGCCTCTTGAAGTTTGTCAATTTGATAATTGCTTTCGTATAGGTATAACATGTATCTAAAAAGTTTTTTAGTGAATGACATTTGTTTCATGGCAGTCTGGAGCTCTGGTACAACACAGTGTTGGTTCTTTTAACAGGAAATATGAAAAATGCTGAGGTCTTCATCGATGCTCTATCCATATGGTAATTCTAATCAACTTTTTTCCTTTTTTTTTTTTAATGTTTCTTTGGCTTTTGCTTTCATGTTGTTATTAATTCAAAAATATATCATCCATCATACTCAATAAATCTTGATAATTCAAAAAATATGCTTCTTTACAGTATTAATATCAATGGGTGGGAAATGATGATATCTCTAGGATTTATGGCTGCAGCAAGGTATGAGCATCATCTAATATTGTATCTTAAATTTGAAAATAACTATATCAAGGACAAGGTACGATGCATTTATGAAAATGTTGCAGTGTCCGGGTATCAAATGAGCTAGGAAGAGGGAGTTCAAGAGCTGCAAAGTTCTCAATGATGATGATAGTGCTGACATCATTCACCATTGGATTCGTGCTTTTTCTATTTTTCCTTTACTTCAGAGGACGTGTTGCCTACATATTCACCGAAAGTCAGGAGGTGGTTGAAGCGGTGGCAGAATTGTCACCCTTGCTGGCTCTCTCTATACTACTCAACAGTGTTCAACCAGTGCTCTCTGGTACACTTCCTCTTTCTCCATTATCTTCAACCTACACATACTATAACGCTTCCAAAATTAAACTGATTTATTCAATCAATATTGAAAGAATTACTAGTAACTCCTCCACTCCAATTAACTAGTAACTAACTGGTTGTATTACCCTTCAAAGATAACAGAGTAAAAACTTGCAGAAAGTAAAAAATTCATGATATGAGATTACCATAATCCTTAATGCCATTATGCATGATCAAATATAGGGTCAGAGCTACCAAAAACATTTTATAAACCAAAACCCGACATCTTCATCCTAGCTAATTTTATCACTCTATACTCTAGAGACCTGCTAAACCGCAAAACGTCAAAGTGTACGTTTGCCAAGTGGAAAAAAAAATAACTGCACAAGTCTAAGACTTAGTAAGCAAATATTAGTAGTTGGTCATGCAATGAGCCTTTGACTGACGTTTTATAACTTGGAATAGTAAAAGTGAATTTTGAATGTAGTTCATTTTAAAGGAAGGATGGGGCATAATTATGATAACAATCACTCATATTTTAATGCAGGGGAATCGTACTATATATATATTAACTATAACTATCTTCCATATAATCTTTCCAAGCCCTTAATCCATTCTTGGTAAGGTTGGCATTGTCGTAAAGGACCTGTAATTCAATACTGGTGCACCAGATATCTTTCATGTATTGTCCACTTATTAGCAGCCTGATCGAGTCCGACATCGGGTGGCCACGCTACTAATGATATTCGTCTATAGTGACCACCAATCAAGTTTAGGTGCACCAATCATGAAATAACCATTAAATCTAAGGTCAAACATAACAATAAATCTTTGTGACCATAGGGTTAAGTGAAAGAAAGTAAAGAAACTTGCTTTTAGCATAATGAAGTCTCAGCTTCGTTCTCATTGTATATATAGGCAAAAGAGTTACAATTGTAATCAAGTTTAATAACCTTAAACTTGATACAAACTAGGAGAACTAATACAACTAAAGAACTAAAAAGGGAAGAGATAAAACTGCTTTAAAGATAATAGAAGAGATGCATTCGGATTAGAGGAGAAGAGATCTGTTTGGATTCAAAGACTGAATCCAAAACAGAGTATGTGTTGTGAGTTTTAATTGTTACTCGCAAGTGCACAAGTCGTTTGCAATATAACTTTCGCAAGTGTGAGGTTGAATCAACAGGGAATTGTGTTCGTGAAAACAAACTTCTATCTAAATTAATTAAACTTTAATCTAGTTCCAACAATTGTGTGATTTTTCTTGCAAAAATAAAAACTAAATGAAATTAACTTTAATCAAGTGAATAAAAATACTAAGGCTTAGAATTCACACTCACCAAATCAAGCAACACATTCTCATGTTTTGTCCATACAGTTGAAGAATGATAAAACCCTATGCATGTTCCACTTTTCATAAAAATACCACATTAAAACATTCAATGAATCCATCCATTCTACAAATCACAAAGAATACTCAACTTAAACCAAATCATCCAATGTATCCATTTGATTGACGAATCATAATGGATATCCAATTTAAATTGAATGATTCAATGTATCTATCGAATGAAACATATCGAATATCCAATGTTTACACAAATAATAATCAAAACAATCAATTAAAAGTGTTTAATCAACTGATTGAATTGAAATAAAACATCAAATATATTAAACATTGGAATTGTACGAATATTACAATGAGAATGTGACTGCTAATCAATTGTGAGGCTTCATCTTCAACCTTAGTTGAAGGTTTAGCCTTTTATGACTACAAAAATCAAATTAAAACTAATTGAATTCATCAAAACTGATAAACTTACAAAGTTAAATGTGTTCAGAGCTAAAAGATGCCAAAAACTTGAAAATTACACTGAACGACGCCCCCTTGGTTTGTTTCGCTAGAAAAGAATGCTATTTATAGGGCTTGCCTAGGGGTTTTAACCTAAATCCGGCGCTAGGACAACTGAGTGTGCTCAATCGCATACTAGGTGCGCTTGCTTGCACTCGAGCATGCATTACTGCTCTTGCGGCATAGCCCTTGGGCGCTGCTTGCTTGGGCATAGGTGGGGGTGTGCTTGAGCGTGCCCTTGCTGGGCTCGAGTACAGATGCGCCCGATCCCACTTCCAAAAATGCTCTTTTTCCAACTTCTTTGCGTCTTTTACATTAAGACCGCAGTTTTCCTTCAACAACCTGCAAAACACTAAAACACCAAACTAGCACAAAATATCAGATTATAAAGCTAAAGGATTAACAATGCAAATTAAGGGGCCCAAATATGCAATATTTGGCACTCATCAGTATGCATAGGGGATAGCTACACATGATGCAGGTGTAGTGCACTCGAGCGCACTTTCGCTTGATGTACTTCAATTGCTTCAACTGCTAGATGTTTCTTAACAGGCCCCCTCAAATGAACGAGAGGAGGAGTGACCATGAGTTTGTCTCTGAGGAAAGAAAGCGAGAGGAGGTAAGACCCTTTGTAAAGATATCAGCACATTGATCTTGAGTTGGAATGTAGCTAGCACTAAGATCTTTGTGAAGAATTTTCCCACGGATGAAGTGGTAGTCTACTTCTACATGCTTGGTACGAGCATGGTAGATAGGATTGGAAGCTAAGGCAATATCTCCTATATTATCACACCAAAGTAAGGAGGATCATGGAGAGAAATCAGCAATTCTTTGAGTAACATTGGAAGTCATGAGAGGTCAGTAGTTGTGATGACCATGGCACGATATTCAACGTCGGTGCTAGATCTTGAGACAACAGGCTGCTTCTTGGCATGCCAAGACACCAAGTTGGAACCAAAGAAGACACAATAACCTGTGGTGGATCTACGATCAAGAAGATCCCCTGCCCAGTCAGAATCACAGTATGCCTGAAATTGAAGAGGACCTGTAATGAAGTGAAGGCCATGATCTGGTGTGCCTTTAAGGTACCTTAGGACTCTTTTAGTAGCCTTCATATGTTCATTGGTTGGACAATGGAGAAATTGGCACAATTGGTTGACAATGTAGGCTATGTTAGGTCTTGTGAGTGTGCAATATTGGAGAGCTCTAATTATATGGCGATAGGTTGTGGGATCGGGTAGGACATTACCATCAAGCTTGGTGAGTTTCTTGCTTGAAGTGCAGGGTGCGGCATAGAGCTTTGCTCCAAGCATTTGCACACGATCAAGTAAATCAATAATGTATTTTCCTTGATTTAGATGTAAGCTAGATTTGTCACGAAGAACATGGATGCCTACGAAGTATGAAACGCAGCCAAGATCTTTAAGCTTAAATTCCAATTGAAGGTCGTGGATGCGAGACTCCATGATAGATGAATCTGTGCATGTTACTATGATATCATCAACATATATAAGTATGTAAATATGAATAGAACCTTGATGAAGCATAAAAAGAGAGGTGTCTGCTAGGGATCCAACAGAATCAAGATGGAGAAGAGCTTGTGACAATTTGTGAAACCAGGCTCTTGGGGCTTGCTTTAGACCATAGAAGGCCTTTTTGAGCTTACTACATACATGATTTGGAAAAGCTGCATCAACAAAACCAGTAAGCTGCTCCATGATTTAATACCCCGACTTTTTAAATTGTTTTAAAAAGAAAAGAGTTTTAATCCCTTATTCAACGAGCGAATAGCCTTCTAAATCAGCCCTAAACAGAAAACTCTAAGCCATCTCAGCATAACTCATAGCCCTTACACTTGGCCATGAAGCCTTTGAAGTGAAACCCAAACCTACCATTTCTGACTGTACGTACGCCCAGCAAACCAGACGTACGCTCTTGTTTTTAGTAGAGGACGTACGCAGGGTTACCGGACGTACGCTACTGTTTTTAGTAGAGGACGTACACAGGGGGACCACTCGGACGTACGTTGACAATAGTACAATGGGACCACCCGGGACGTACACTGCTTTTTGAAAAACCCTTGGATAATACCCAGAATGTACGCTGAACCCTTTTACCCAATGTGTAATAGTACCGGACGTACGCCCTTATAGTACCGAACGTCCACTACTTTCAGAGTAGTTAGTGAATGCCTCCAACTTTTCTCCCCTATAAACATCCATCCTTTATTCGTTACCAGAATCCATTCCTCGCCCCTAGGCCCTCTGCAAACACCTATCAGAGTATTCTTGTGAGTTTTCTTGAAAGTTTAGAGGATTTTTGGAGAAAATGAGGAAAGCTTGGTGTTCTTGCCACCTCCCGAGGTAAACCCTGCCCGTTTTACACTTTCACTACTGTTTTATTGTTTTCCAAAATGTTGTGAGTTTTCAAAAGGATGTTATATTAGGTTTTCACTCCTTTCGTTACAAACCAAGAAATGTTTTTAAAAGAGTTTCGAAAGCTCCTTTGATTTTTTGTATTGCATGATGTTGAGTTTTCTTATGACGCATTTGCTTATTTTATAGCCTAGAAAGAGTTATAGTAGTCTCTAGATTGCATAGGAGCCTTGAAACCCCGTTAGGAGCTTTTGGCCGAAATGCCTACTCATTGACTGGACGTACGCTCCTCGAGCCTGGAAGTACGGTCAAGAGGTCAGACATCTGCCTTAGCCCCATTTGTGAAACTTAGGCCCTAGCAACCCTTTTGTTAGATAAAGCGTAGTATCTTACTCGTAAGAGTCCTCTAGAACTGTGCATCACAACATGTCGTATTTCGTTATAGCACGATTTAGCTATGTTGGAGGATTCGAGCGAGTGTACGAGGTAAGTAAACAATTACGAAAACTTTCTTCAAAACATGGGATATGTCAGTTGATTGACCACGAGTATGATATGAGCATGTCTACTTTTCGTAATAACTTGGTAACTGCTTTATCAACTGATTAATAAGATGTATCATATGACATGGTACACCGATACATGCGGTATAATGGCCATGGGCTTACTGTATAGACTTCATTCTATAGTCAAATGTGTGTGTTGTTATGTGAGCTTTAGATCCAATGGTTTTGTGACCTGGTGTAGCTATACCCAAATGGCTAGGCTACTATAGGACGGACATCATTAGCGGTGTGGGCCACCTGAGGTCGGACTCAGTCGTGCCGCTAGTATTATGTATGGTAGCAAACAATGGCTGGAGCACCGGTATTGTATTATAGGTCCCTTGGGACAGCACTAACCCTGCTAGGAAGGGGTAATATCTCTGGTAGACCATACATGAGAGTTATGACCTATAAAACATTAGTTTTTCTTGCATTAAAATACTTAGGCGATTGCCGCCAAGAGTACACCACCGTCTTTATTAACCAAACAATACTTTTATGGTATATTAATGAAGACAACTCCTCTTTTCAAATGATTACTAAAACTGGACACTTATTTCTACTTAAATGAGCTCAATCATACCTAATTGTGAGGTTTACTTACTAAGTCGTTAGACTTACGCTGTTATTACCCTTTTAGGAAGTATGTTTCTAGAACTCAAGAGTGGCACGATTGCCACTACGGACCTTGCTTTAGAATCTTCATGCTACTATCAGGTTTGTTTTATATTGTTATTAGTTGCTCCATGTCTTTGAGTTTGAGGATTCTACTTATCCATTGATGATTTAATAGTTTCTCATATTTTATTTCACCTTCCTATGCATTAACTCTGATAATGCTTAGAGGGGTGATTTCTCATTTAGCCACAAATTGGTTAAACAGGAGTAATTGCCAGCAACCCCGCCAAGTTAGCCAAGGCTAATTTTGGGGGTGTTACACATGAGGACTTCTTCATTCAAGTGACCATGAAGGAAAGCTCCAATTGCTTGAGGCGCCAATTGTAGTGGATTGCTAAGGATAGGAGGATCCATATAGTGGCTGGTTTGATAACTGGAGTAAAAGTTTCAATGTAGTCAATATCATCTCTTTGTTGAAAATCCTTAGCCACTAGTCTTGCCTTATATCTTTCAATAGTGCCGTCTTTAGCCGAAAATCCCACTTTTTTTTTTATGATGTTTCGGTGTGAAGGTCTAGGGCAGAGAGACCAAGTACCATTGTCAACCAAAGCTTGAAGTTCACTTTCCATTCAGCAAACCATTTAGGGTTTGAGACAACCTAAGCAAATGTGGTAAGGATAGAAGGCAAGGGTGTGGCATGAAATGATTTTAGTGGACACTTGGTTGATTTTAAGGATAGGAATAGCCGATAGTTGGGAAAAGACTTAGGTTTTGAGTTTCTAGTCATAGATCTTGTGACAATATGAGGAGAGGCTTACTCAAGCGGTGCAAGTAGAACCTAAAGTAGGGATTGATCTGGATTGGAGATAGGGGAAGAAGGCAAAGAGTCAGGGGTAGGAGGTAGCAATTCTGCAGTAGGGGTAATCAATGGAGTAGAGGGTCCAGGTGTTGGTGAGGAGAATAGCCTTGAGGAGAGAGGGGAAGCAAGAGTGTTTGTTAGGGCAGCCACTCGTGCTGGGGAAGTCAATGTGATAGGGGATGGGGTGTGAATAATACTAGAATCAGAATTATTCACAGAGTAAAAATGAGAAGAATCAAGAACAATACCTATAGCGGAAAGATCTAATTCGTCAGGGGATGAAGATGATGCTATACCCTATGCATGAAATACCAATTCATCAAAAATAACATGTCTAGAGACATATCCACGATTGGAGTTGGGATCAAGACACTTGTAACCCTTTTGGCGAGCATTGTATCCAAGGAAGATGTGTTGTTTGCTTCTGAATTCCACTTTGTTTTTAGCATAGGGTATTAAGAGGGAATAACAAGCATAACCAAAATTTTTGAAAAAGGTGTAGTCAAGTTCCTTATTGTAGAGTTTGGTGAAGGACTTGAATTTTGGAGAGTTGGGGTAGGCAGTCTATTAATGAGATACACGGCAGTACTCACAGCTTCCACCTAGTATTTTGAAGAGAGGTGGGATTAAGCTAGAAGACTAAAACCAGATTCAATGATATGCCTATGTTTTCTTTTTGAAACTCCATTTTGTTGAGATGTATGTGGATAAGTGGTTCAATGAAGAACACTATGTGTTGACAAAAATTTAGTGAAGTTATGAGAGGCGTATTCACCACCAGCATTTGTTTGAAGTTGTTTGATTCTAAGGGAAAATAAATTTTCTATTAAGTGCTTGAATTTAAACAAAGGTTTCAAAAATATCTGATTTGAGTTTAAGAGGAAATAGTCAGGTGTATCTAGAGAAATCATCAATGAAAATAACATATCATTTGCTTCCATTGATTAAAGATAAATGAGAAATCCATACATCGCTATGAATATGCTCCAATGGAGTAGTGGTGACACGACTAGACTCAGCAAAAGTTAACTTTTTGCTGTTTCCTAATTGACATCAAACACAAATAGACTGGCTTGACTTAACTGAAGACACAAGAAGGTGGTCATTGTGAAGCAGATGCTGCAAGATTCGATGACTTGGATGCCCTAAGTGGTTGTGCCAAACTGAAGAAGACACCTTAATCCCAAATCGTGTAATAAATGCTCTGACTTTATTTCTGGTGAAGTATTGTAACCTTAATGGGCAGAGACCATCTTCACTTTCCCCTTGTAGGAGGATCCTCACTGTGAGGTTGTCCTTAATTAAAAAATAGCTATCAGTTAGTTTAAAATGACAATCATGGTCACAATAGAATTTCTTAATTGAAAGTAAATTTGTTGTACCATTAAGACAGTGTAAGATATTTTTGAGATGTAGAATTTGATTTGAACTAAGAAAAGAGGAAGAGCTAGTGTGGGAGATACCAAGTCCACTACCATTACATACTGCTATTGTCTCATCACCCTGATATGGTTGCTGCAGAGTTAGATTCTCCAAGTCATTAGTAATGTAAGTGTTGGCTCCATTGTCGGCAAGCCATTGATCTTTATCTTGTAAATTGTTGGATTGGGAGACCATTGCAACAAGTTCAAATGGTGGATGTCGTCCTTGGAAGGCATAATCCATGCGATAAAAGCAGTCCAATGCTTGATGATTGGAGCGGCCACATATCTGACAAAGAGGCTTGTTGGATGAGAAGATACCAGGTTGAGAATTTCTACCTAGAATGTAGTTGCTGGAGCCTCCAGTAATGGTTTTTCCTTGAGGGAAAATAGGGGATGGGAGGATACCAGGGGATCTATTGAAAGGCTTCTTTGAGGGAGAATTTCTATAATTGGAGAAAGGTTTCTTGTTGTTGAATATCTGCTTATAACCTTGGCTTCTGGGCAGTCATGGCATAGGTTTGTAGTTCGGTAGTGGCAGCCTGATGTTCAAGGAGTTGTTCAGGTCCAAGTAATTCAAACTGAAATTCTTCAAGTGACCTAGAGATATTCTTTGTTATCATTGAGTAGGTCATGACAAAAGAATTGTAGGTGGAGCTTAATCCACCTATGATGTAGGATACAAGATCATCATCAGTGATGGGACTACCGGCAATGGCTAACTGGTCAGCAAGTGATTTGGCACTACGAATAAAATCAACCCATGGCTTGTTACCTTGTCTAAGAGTTTGAAGTTGGCGTCCCAGTTGGGTGAAGTGAGACCTTGATGGAGAAGCATAACAAGTGGCAAGAATGTTCCATACTTGACTTAAGGTTTTGCACCCATAGATAGTAGTCACAATTGGAGCAGTCAAGGTTGCAATGAACCAACTGAGAATGTATTGATCTTTCTATTCCCAAAGAATATATTCTGGGTTTGAGACATCAGGAGTACTTTTCTCAGAGGAAGATGGAATACGCTTTGGTGGACATGGCTCAGAGCCATCAACAAGAGGGGTATGAACCGTGTGGCTTTGATATCATGAAAGAAAGCAAAGAAACTTGCTTTTGGTGGAATAAAGTCTTAGCTTCGTTCTCATTGTATATATAGGCAAAAGAGTTACAATTGTAATCAAACTAAGACAACTAATACAATAATAACAAGGAGAACTAATACAACTAAAGAACTAAAAAGGGAAGAGATAAAACTACTTTAAAGATAATAGAGGATATGCATTCGGATCTGAGGAGAAGAGATCTATTTGGATTCAAAGATTGAATCCAAAATAGACTATGCATAGGAGACAGCTACGTAGGATGCAGGTGCAATGCGCTCGAGCGCGAGCGCTCTCGTGATTCAAACTAGCCTCGGTTTTTTTTTTTTTTTTTGGGTGGGGGGGATAAGCTTGTATTATCTTTGCCTCAACAGTCGCGTTACTAGTGCGCTCAAGCGCACTCTCGCTTGCTGTACTTCAATTGCTTCAACTGCTAGATGTTCCTTAACATTAAGTCCATATAGTAAACACATGGTCATTATACCGCACATATCGGTATACCATGTCATACAATGCCAATATTGTTCCTTTATTTAGAAAAAATATCATATTTAAACATTTAGTCATTTATAAAAAGTAATAGGCTGTTATTGAAAAGAAATGCATGCTTAGTCCGTAGACATTGAAAGATTAGTAGGATCGTGTTATACCTCTAATCGCCAAATAATCAAAGCATAGAACTAAGCTATATAACAAAAATAAAACATGCATAACGGAATTAAAACTATATCATTGACACAACACAAAGTTTATTTACAAAGTAGAAACCCCTTTGAACACATCAAAGCTAAAAATTACTCTAGGGCAGGAAAACCCAAAAAATAACTATATGAAGATTCAGAGTTACAGACTAGACGATACTTGTTGTTCCAAATACCCACCTAAATTAATAGGCGAATACTCGGTACATTTTACTCATAAGTGCACAAGATCAAAAGATAATATAGCAGGCAAATACGAGATCATTCCCACGAGGATTGATAAATTATGCTTAGAATTGATTTCCTATTTAATAACAGATTGTCACGAATAGAATTGAAATAAAGGAATAAAATAAAAGATAAACTAAGACTAAAAGGGATTAGGGTTTTGATATCGACCACTAATCAGACTAATTAAGATAACAATACGCCAATATTTCAATCATACGATATATTTAATGCTTGTCAACCTAAAGGCATGATATCTACTCCTCAAGCTATTGATCTCCCTAAACAATGAATTAGGCATGGTATCTACTCTAATTTGTTTCTACTCCAAAGGATTTAGCATGGTATCTACTAAATTGTTCTTAAAGGAAACATAAATTTATGGAAATCAATAAATACATGAAACCTAGGGCATGGTATCTACTCGTAGTTCCCCATGTTGATTAAGCCAAGAACCCGTGATGAGGTTCTTTTGTTACTTTATTAAGCCCAAGACTCAGTTATCTAAATTGACTTAATTAACAAATCCATACCATATGCATATTAGGAATTCAATAAACCAGAAATTAATCAACTAAAATACCAAAATATGTTTGAAACAAAGGCGTAATTGAAATCCTAAAAAGACTTAGGGCTTCAATCTAGTCCTAATTAAAATATAAAATACATAACAAAATAAAAGGTGGAAGAGAAGAAAAATCCGAACTCCTCTTGATCTAGCATTCAGTTCCTTTCCAGAGCTTGTGCTTTTTTGTCCACACTTTTTTCTAGAGGCTTATAGGTCTATTTATTGGCTTAGGAAAGACTTAGAAACCCTAATACAATCATAGGTCAGTCTACCAATCCAACTAGGAGACTAGAAATCTAAGCTGAGATGGAAAATGACACTTTCCGCATCTGAGCTGTGCGAGTGCGCTCGATCTCAGGATGGTGCACTCGATCGCACACCTGCGATCAATCCATATGTTGGGCGCTTGAACATATGCTACGCTAGCGCCTGCTTGATATGTCATCAAGAGCTAATGTGCTCAATCCTGGTTGTCTTACACTCGAGCATAGGTGCGCTCAAGCCTAGATTGGCTGCGATCGATCCTATGGCTTTCAGCTTTTTTCCAATTTGTCTTTTAAGCCTGCAACTTGCTGGAAACACTTGCTTTTCTTCAAAAACATAAGAAAACACAAAAAGGAAGCAAAACATCCAATAATGACAAAACTAAGAGCTTATCATATGTAAATTAAAAGGTTAAAATATGTATATTTTAGCACTTATCACAACCTTGAGGACCTCTAGACTTAGTAAGAACAATAAGCTTTCCAACTTGTCTCCATTCTGACCATCGTCACGGAGTGCATCTCCTTACTGACCCTTCGGTAGACTTCTTTCTTCAAGTAACTATGGCAACAATCTTTGTGCAGGTGAATGAAGAGGCAACACGCCAAACAAGTACAAAGGCACAACACCCAAAGCTTTATCACATCCTCTCTTGAACAAACAACTTTAAAGACACAGCGTCCGTAGAGAACTTTGAGACATCAGTGAATAGTGCACAGAGAAAATATTTTCCTAAAAGTCTATAATGAATAATGACATGAAAATCCTTTTATATGAAAGCATTTTACTCTTCACGCCCTAACGGGATACATTTCTCGTTATGACGGGAAGAACAAATTCATAGATGTGAGAATTCTACGTCTTAACAAGAAAGTAGATCCATTATGACGGGAAGAACAAATGTCCCATCTTCGTCACATGGCCCGTCTTAACCCACCATCTGACGGAAAAACGGGGAGCTCAACATTGGTCCTGTTACATGTCCCATCCTGACGAGGTTCTTGATGAGGAAACAGTATCTTTAGCTTCAATCCCGTTACATGCCTGTCCTAATGTAACTCCTGACGAGGAAACAATAACTCCCCATTACATGTCTGGTCTTGATGGCACTCCTGACGAGGAAAAAGTAGGATCTTCACACAGTCCCATTACATGTTCCATTCTGACAGGGTTCATGACGGGAAAACAGAAAGTTCTTCAAACAACCTCTGAAAGCCTAAATGTTATTCCCCAAAGTTTTGAACAAAAAGAAATACAAGAAATATCATTGAATATGGCCAAACTAAAACCTAACAGACATTCACATGTTATTAAAAAATTTTGTAAGTATTAACTTACCTCGTCCGCTTATCCAAACTCTAAGACATATTGAACTCCCGCTACTGTGAAACATACTCTAACATTATAAATGGCACCTCGAGAGTCTAATTTATGCACGTTAAAACTATGACTAGGAGTTAAACCATTATTAAAACCCTAATTATCCATTCTGGGCACTGTTGAGCATTCAATCTCAATATCGAAGGTTCAGTCAACTAGGGTCGACATTCGACAAGTACTAGAATGCATGAAAAGCTCCAAACTCTTACACATTACGTAACAAATCTCAACTAAAGCTTCTAACACCCTAATAAAAACAAAAACCATATCAACGTACTAAATATTGGAAAATAAGGGTAAGTTCTTAACTTTTTGGAAATCATTGACTTTTAAGAGAGATAAATTATAAATTCATCATGTCATACTTAAGGCTTGTAAAAATCATGGCAAATCACATGGTCAGAACATGAACAATATGAAAAACGAGTAAGGTCCAAGGTTTACCTTAATGAAAATATAACAACACCAAAATCACCTTCTTTACTCTCTAGAATTTCATTTTCTCTTTAGGATTGGGGTGGCTATGGTACATGGGGATGAATGAGGTGTGAAGGGGTATGAGGGGTTTATTTATAGTAGTGGACGGAGTTGATAAGACTAAATGATATGGCTAATAGGTTAAATTTACTTTTCAAGCTTTATTGAACAATTGATTTACATCTTCGAACATTCAGTGTACTGTTGTACCGACAGTTCTAGGTTTTCACTCGAACGTTCCAAAGAACCATCGAACATTCGAATCTAGGGTATACTGAATTTTTTAGGGGAACTTCGAACATTGGACTAGAGTTAAAAGTATTTAAATTGTTTTGGGATTTTTGGGAAAATTGTTTAGGATATTTTAAGTTGCAAGTATTGTTTTCTATAAAACTTGACTGAGTCGTATTAAATACATTTTATTTTATATTATTATTTTGGGGTATTGCACACACACATAATACCCATATTTAATAATTAGCTTTTAACTATAACGATTTTTACAATGAGTTATTATAATGTTAGATGGAGGGGTGGCCATAGTGGATGCACTTCTCCATGTGCTTTTGAAAAACACTTTGCAAAAGTCTAAAACATAATGCTTGGCTTGATGACTTACTGACGTTATGTCTGAGAAGCATTATGCTTGAAAATGTGAATATGGAGTAATGCTCAGGCGTTACTCTAATGGATACTCATCCCCATCAATAGGGGTTAGGGCTATAAATAGCTCCCGTTTGGATGGGTTAAGGTCTCAGATCACTTGTTAGGAATCTTAGGTGACCCGTCAAACTCTTAGTATTTTTTGAGTGCTCTTAAACTATGGGTCTTGCGCTTACTACTCCAGTAATTTTGGTTTTGAACTAGGTCTAGAACATGGATAGCATCTCTCTAGCGCCGCAGCCTCAGGTAAGCCCCCTCCCCCATGGTGAGGGGAAGAGGGATGGCCGTTTGTTGCCTCCCTCCTCCCACTCGCCTGCCCTTGCACCGGGTGCCAGTAGTTTACTTGATGTCCTTGGCCCAGGTTGCCTCCTCCCTACCTTTTCTCTGCCGCCCCTTCCTCTTTGTTCCACTTTTGTCCTTGGCGGAGCTCTTTGGTTGTTTTCTGCTCCTTTCCTATCTGTTTTTTTGCTATGTTTTTGGTGTGATTCTCTTGTAGCCTTGCTTGTGTGCTACTCGGTGTGGGTGCTGATTTTGGGGGTTTCTTTCAAACTCCCCCAAGTTTTGTTTTGTGTTCACCGCCAATCTCCTCCGCCCGCTTTGCCACCCATCGTCCGATGCTGGGTCTTTCCTCGTGCCCCTCCAGCGATGAGCTTCAACGTCCCCTGCTGCGATGGTTTTCCGGCCAGTGGGCGATCGATTTCGCCACCCTCCGTCCACTGTTTTGGGCTTTTTCCGTGTCCCCACTGCGTCGAGCTTCCATCGTTCCCTTCCGGTGTCGGTTTCCGGCGAGTGCACAATCGGCATCCACGCTGCGTGTGCCTGTTCCCGTTTGTTTTATTTTCCTTGTTTTGTCTTTGTTCATGTTTTTTCCCGGTATGCATTTCATTCCTGTTATTTGCTTGTAATAAGGCCCTGCCTCTTTGGTTCGCCCAAGTTTTATTTCGGTTTTCTTGCTTCTGTTTTGTAATAAGGCTTGACCACTCAATCTGCCTACTTGGATGTGAACTGAACTTTGGTCTAGATCTTTTAGGTCGTGGATGTGAATTTTAGTCCAAACCTTCGAGTTGTGGACGTGAACTTCATCCTGGCTTTTGGGACGAGGAGGAATTTGCGCTACCTATGCATTGGATTGCGTCTGTCTTATGCAAATCTGTTATTTCAATTGAAAACTAGTTATAGGTTAGCGGAGGTTTTAGGTGATGTTGTATCCTTATAGCTTCGGCTATAATTTGCATTTCCAGGGCTTTGTGTTCCTGCGATGTAAGAGCTTTATGCTTGTGATTATTATCAATGAAATTGGAATGTATTTCTTTAAAAAAAAAAAAAAAAGAACATGGATAGCATCAATATGTATTCTTATAATCCCATTAAACATCTTGAATTTTATAGTAGCTATTTTAACAAAATTAAATAACACATAGTATCATTTCCCATTAAAATCGTACTAACATTATAGGAGTATACATAGTTAATCCTTGCCAATGCGAACATATATTATACCTTTATGATGCTTTCTTTGCTTGTTGATGGCATCATCCTTCATACGGGCTAGCTCAAACGCATTGCGAAGAGTTCATAGTTTAAACATTCGAACTGCATCCACAATCTCATCCTTCAATCCTCCGAGCAAGGTTCCCACAATCACTTTTTGAGCCATCCACTTACACTATTTGCAAGTCTTTCGAACTCACGTTGATATTCTCTCAACGTCCAGCATTGTTGGATTCGGGAGAGTCCTTCATCATAATCCTCTATTTTGGTAGGCCCGAAATCGATTATTAGTTCCTTCTCAAATACTTCCAATGTGACTGCAAGTTGCTCTTCCCTATACACCTTCTTCAATAGTTGCCACCATTCCGCTTCCAGGTGAAAAGCAGTCAATGTTACCCTTTGCTCATCGGGCATCCGTTGGTAATCAAAATATTGTACCACTCGATCCAACCAAACTATGTGATCATCCCCTGAATAGCGTGGAAAATCCAATTTGGCTGGACACAGTATAATCGGATGGGTCTAGCCACCTACCACCTTAGGCCCACTCGACTAGCCAAAATTCCCCTCTAGCACATAAGATGTTGACCCATTCTCATTGTTGTCCTTCAATGTTGAGGAGTAAGTTTGGGTGATTAAGTCCTTATGCCCTTGGAAAGACATTTACATTTGTGACTCCGTAACCGTCTTTTTTAGCATTCCTTCTTTCAGCTCCGGGATGATACGATTTTGTTGGTAGCCATTGATCTGATACCAAATAATGAGAACCCAAGTAAATCCAATTAGGGCTGTAAACAAACCACAAGACAAGCTTTTGCTTAATAATTATTCATAATAAATGTTCACTACAATGGCCCTTATTTATACTTATTGTACTAGTACAAAACATACAAGCAAAACCACTTGCCTTAGCTGCGTCATTCTCATGGGCCATTTATCTTGGATTAGGCTGATGAACCCTCTTGGTCCTGTGAAAGAAAGAAAGTAACCAATGATGTTGATATATGTTTTATTAAAGAATTTGTAGTTTTCATGGGCATGCAGGAGTTGCGGTTGGAGCTGGGTGGCAGAGCATTGTAGCATACGTTAACATAGCCTGTTATTACCTTGTGGGGGTTCCCGTTGGCGCTGTGCTTGGATATGTGTTTAATATGGAAGTCAAGGTGAGCCATCTTTTATCACCTTACATTTTTACCTTCATTTTTTTATTATTATTACAAAAATACACTTGTTATGGGATATGTGAGCAATTGCAAAATTATTGGATGTGATATTGTAGGGTGTTTGGATTGGAATGCTGTTCGGCACATTTGTTCAAACTATTGTTCTTATTATTATCACCTATAAAACTGATTGGGATGAACAGGTATTAACTTACTTGAATTAAATGAAGATGTTAATTTTTCTAAATTATAACCACCGTATCTGATTTGTGTTAGTATTTGAACATCTGCAGGTAATTATAGCTCGTAGTCGCGTTAACAAGTGGGCTGTGGAAGATGCCCAAGAATCAACATCAGATGCATAACTTCAACCTGTTTTTCTTCTCTTCTCTCTACCTTCTGAAAATCTTAAAATCCTATATTAATTTAGCCACTCAGATACCCTCAAGGTGATTGATTGGATTGAAATAGGTTTCATTTTATGGGCATTGCATATGCTACCAATATAGTCTCTGTTGCAATGACCACATAAACAAAACAAACAAAAAAAAAGAAAATATAGGACCCTAATGATAGGAATTAGAGGGTCTTTAATCGGTTGAAAATTGAAAATCAAAGCCTTCAAATGATCACTTTGAGGGGCTCAACCTCCAAATACTTCTTTTCTATTATAAATTGGGGACATGGAATGAACAATCTTTGTTTTTGATAATAGTAGTCGACTTCTCTCATTAAAAACTTCAAAAGACTAGAGCAGATTGCTCCATCAATAACGTGTCAGGAGGCGCTAGCTTCTCGCCAAATATTACTTCACAGCGTATTTAGCAAGTTTATGAGCCACTTGGGTTCCCTTCTCTCTCTTCACGAACGTGATTTGCCAATGTAGCAAAGCTTGGAGCTCAACTTTGATATCAGCAACTACGTGCCCCATCCAGCTCCTATCCACGTCCACAGAATTGATAGTATCAACCACTGTTTTGGCATCCCCATCTCTCGGCATAGCTGTATCGCCAGTAAGACTGCCATAGCCTCAACCGCCGCCCGAGCTATACAACCCACCTGCATCACACACCTCGCTGCCTTCATATCACCATGAGACGAGCTTTCAGCCATGGAACGGGATGCTAGCTCCTTCTGCATATGATAGGCACTCTTCACCAAGAAAACACCATTTTTGGTACCCCTCCAAATAAGAACATCCTCCTAATTGGTACAGCTTAGTGGGATTTCTTGGATCATTCGGACCTCCTCTTCGGAAAATAAATTTCTCATAAGAGGAATATTCCACCACTTTGAGTCTACATCTATGAGCTTGCTAACTGTTGCATTCGGGTCCATAAGGCAGGTGGAGAAAGAGTTCTAAAAGTAGATGGATTTGGGAGCCACCTATCCTTCCAAATCTGGGTTTTGCAGCCATTACCAACCCGCCACACCAACACCTCCCTAATCAAGCCACATGAGCTATATATACTCCTCCAAGGAAAATAAGGTCTTCTTCCTAAACTAGCCTCCAAAACAAAACTCCCTAGATAATACTTTGCCCTCATAATTTGTGCCACCAGACTATCTAATTGGTACCAAAGTCTCCAAACTTGTTTTGCCAAAAGAGCTTTGTTGAAGCTAGTGAAATCATGAAACTCCATCCCTCCAAATTCTTTTGATAGACCCATATGCCCCCAACTCATCCAATGCACCTGAGATTTATTTTCTTGATGACCCCACCAAAATTTTCGCGTTTGTGAATTTATCTCCAAACATAAAGCATGCGGGAGAAGAAAAACGCTTATGCAATAGGTGGATATTGCCTGTATCACCGCCCTAAGTAGAATCTCCTTACCAACCCAAGATAAAAATTTCAGTTCCAATCCTATAACTTCTTCCATACACGATCAATAATACCCTTGAAAGCTACCGTTCGAGACTTACCCACCAAGGCGGATGGAATCCTAGAAATCTCCAAAATCGCTTCCTTCTCCTCCCATGAAGTATTCCTACTAAAGAAGATTGATGTTTTATTATTATTAGGGAAAATTACAGTTTACCCTCATAAAGTTGACAGCGTTTTTTCAATTTGAACACCAAAGTTTTAATTTTTGCAATCCACCCTCCCAAAGTTCCAATTTTTTGCAATTTAACCAATTTTATCCAAAACTTCCCATATTGCCTCTAATTTTTATTTTTTTATTTTTTATAAAAAAAAAAAATTAAAAAAATTCGTAGTGGCCGTAGTCACCCATTTGGCCATCTGGTCATTTTTGTACCCCTAAATTTGTTTTCGTTTTCATAAAAAATAAAAACAAATCAGGGGCAATATGAAAATTTTGGGATGATATTGGTCGAATTGAAAAAAATTGAAACTTTGTAGGGGTAGATTGCAAAAATTGAAACTTTGATGTCCGAATTGAAAAACACTGTCAACTTTGAGAGGGTAAACTGTAATTTTCTCTTATTATTAAGACATTGGCCGGAATCTACTTCATAAAGTCATGGAACATTGGTAAGATAATCCCATTGGGAGAGACTAGATCTGCAAAATAACAAGTTATCATCCGCAAAAAATAAATGACTTATCCAAGGGCCCCCACTTGAAATAGGGACCCCTCTCAAACTCCCTTCCTCATTAGCTTTTGTAAGCATTGCACTCAAAGCCTCTGCACATATAAAAAACAAATAAGGGGAGATGAAATCACCTTGCCTCAATCCCCTCTTTGGCTTAATCTACCCACACGATTCCCCATTTACCATAACTGCATATTGAACCATAGTGACACATCATAATGAGTTGTATCCACCACGGGGCAAAACCCATATGCCTCATTACAGTCTCGAGAAACTGCCATTTCACCCGATCATAAGCTTTACTCATGTCCAATTTGACTGCCATAAAACTCTTCCCCTTCATCCGTGTGTGCATCGTATGAAAAGTCTCATATGCTACCAACACATAATATATAATCATTCTCCCTAGGATGAACAATCTTAAATAGATAGGAATTACACCTATTTTGGACATAGAAATAAATGCACGTGTGACAACATAAAAGAAATAAAAAGAAAATCAAGGAAATAAAAATAGTTACATAAACAAAATCAAGAAATAAATGAGAAACAGTAGGTTTCCCAACATTCCTCAGCCATTCAGAACAATCATGATAATTAAAGGAATCTATTATGAGTAAATTATGCTTTGATAGTCAATTTGTTCCATTGAACATAAATCCCTCTGATAGTCAACTTTAAAAAATTCCAGTAAGTATGCTATGCTCGCTTTTCCATTATCATGTGATTAGCAACTGCATCATTACACGATATTATGAAACTGTTAAAAAACAAAATGCCAAAGAAAATTGTGGTTTGTTTCTATTTCTATTATAATGAAAAGCCTCTCTAAAGTGAGGTTATTGGGCCTCATTTGACAATGCTTTTGAAAAGTTAACTTTTGTCGATCGGCCTTAGTTATGAATGCCTTGGGTGGCATCGTCTGAATATAGAAATGCAGCCCCACATGAATCTAGGGCATTTACAAAGCTGTATTTTAACATTACAACAAGAGATGAAAAAAATTAATAAATGCCTTGGCGTGTCAAAGAAAAGAATATGTTGGGTGTGGTTTCTGAGATATGGACAGGCTTTTATGTAGCTAAATTTAAAGAAAAAAGTGAGTGAAAGAAGTTATATATTAGTAAAGCAGGAGCAGACTATGTTTTCAAGAGGTTGTATGCTGGTAAATCTCTGACACCGGAGACATCTTCAAGCGCAAGCTCGCGCTCTAACTGAGTTCTTGTAGACTTGAGAACATCCTGGAAATACAAAATAAGAATTACAAGCAATGGCAGATTTAATTTAAGGGCAGAAAGAAGAGACTTCATTTCAGTACAAAGCTCGTGATGTGATTTACATTGAATTCCATATATGAAGCACGCTTTGCAAGCCATTGAGCATCCATCATTTGAAAGGATACACAAAAGAGGTTATCAAATGCCATTTCATCTTCGTTAAGCAATTCTAAAAAGCGAATGGCAGCCAAAGAAGTTGGCTTTCCTGCAAAATAAATAAATCAATCAATAAATAAATAAATAGTGTTTCCCTGCATTCTTCATGAAGGTAAGCTGTGAAGTCTGTTTGGCATCAGATGCAGCTAAAAAACCAGTGTCATGCTCTGCCATAGAAAATGTCTTGGGATGCAACTGCTAATAGCATTCATTACAGTTGGAACATTTTTCAGCATATCTGTTGTGTGTGATGAGAGGAGTACAATCGTCATTTGAGAAATTCAAATTACCTGATTGAAGATCCAACATTTGTGCCAGCATAAAAGAAATATTGATCCCGGCAACAGCAAAAGGATATTCCCACTCTGCTCTAGTTCCATCTTGTTTGTGCAACAATCTCTGGAATGATTCCTGTAAAAATATCAAGAAATGTTTTATATATATATATTTTTTTTTCAATAACCAAAACTGTTATTTTAAATGTACATTTGAATTCATCCACAAAGTCCGCCATGCTTCTCCAATAATGTAATGGGATGCAGGAAACAATATTCATTCTCATTACAGGATCTCCAAAACTTAACCAAATTGCCTAGAGTACTACCCAGCGACTTCCTGTCCGGACCTGCCCCTAAGATCTCTTTCTCCCCAATGAGAAAACAGTAGCATGGCTCCTTAAGTGTCTCATGCATCCCGCAAGTAAAGGTCCCACAATTGAGGGAAGGGAATTGCTATAGAACAATCTTTCTAAATGATAGACAGGCTCCTAATTGCTTTCATCTGTCCAAGCGACGGTGCCATAGCTTCTTCAGCATCTAATGCGAATGCTTAATACCAAAGATCAAACTTGATCTATTTTCAGTTTCTAATGCTAAGTAGGCGTGTTTAATCTATTTTCAGCTACTTGATACGAGGATTATGAGGTCCCATCCTTCTATTCAACCTCCACTGATCCACAGTGCAGAAAAAAAAAAAATGATGTAGCCGTCTCCTAATGAAGAGGTTTTACCATAAAATCAGAATGCTTTAATTGCCTAATCATCCAGATAAACCTAAGCAATATCTCCAACGCAAAGATCATCCTGTTCAGAAGCAATCTCTTACACATTCTGAAAGAAGTTATGGGCTCTCAAGGTATTCAGCAGATAAATTTGGAAGCATAGGGTTCATATTATCCCCCCACCCAAAAAAAAGGGGAAAGAATGTTAAGACTGCATTGTTAAGAAGCTATAAAGAACAATTAAAATGTTGCTAAATCCTAAATGTTCCTAATTGTCAAAGAAGGGTTTTCTCCAGGGCCACTGATAAAAAAGGGTGCTCCAATTTCTGCCAAGATATGTTATTTCAAAGTGGTCTCTTTCTAGTGACCACTAAACCGATTATAATAACTAAACATGGACTTCATCACATTCCTAGTATACTAGTTTTATTTTCCTAGGAAAACGCAAAGCATGCATCCACAATGGATCAATCCCATGACCTCACCCTCTACCCTTTGTTTATGGGAGGTTTCGATGGGTCCAAAGACCATAAGCACATTCCTAACACACTTATGCATTCCATGCTCACACAAATGATAACTCAAGCAAGTACATAACTGCCACTGGTTCACTCAAAAGCATATTTTCAACAAAGTTACATGGGCCCATTGATGAAAATCAAACCTGAATACATATGACCATACACCTGACAGGTGGAAATGTAGGCCGCTATTAGCCAAAATATAAGGCATTTTAAATAAGGTGGATAGTCAACGATACCCACTGTCTTTTCAAAAAGACGTATAGCAAATAAATCAATAAAATACAATTTAGGAAAATTTAAAAATTAGAACTAGGTTTTCATCCAATTACAAATTGCTACTTGAGTTACTCATTTTTTGCAATTAACTACAAAGGTTTTGCTTGAATTTCAAATTACTCCTTCAGGCACTACTTCGTCAATTTATTTATTTTTTTAACCAAAACATGTGTAAAATTCCAATTATGCCCCAAAAACAAAGTGACCAAAAAAAATGTATTGAAAAATAGAATTACAAAGAAAAGAAAAGATTGTTGGAGGTGGAGGTCGTAGGGCCTCCACAGTTCTACCCCCTCCACCAGGTGGATTGCATTCTTCAATTACAAGTAATAATCTATCAAAATCTCACATGGATATTCTTCAAATAAATTTTATAGAGCTTGTGAATTTGCCTTTTGGTTTGTAAAGGCTTATTTGTGGAACTCAATCCGACTATCTGTCTCTCTTTCCTGACTCTTTTGTTTTTCTGTCAAAGCAAAAAAAACATGTAGTCCCCTAGCGTAATGTTGAATCAATATTGTTTAGTTAGGAAAAAAGAAAAAGACTTAGCCAACAACAATGAGAACAGTGGAGCTCCCATAATGCTTTAAAGAAAGCACAGATGGAAAGCAAAACATAGAAAAGACTAGCAAACACAAAGAAAGGGGGCCCATGCGACCCAACCACCTCCACCCCCTAGCATCCATGCCCACCGACGGGTACAACCTCCCCTTCAATCCCAATGATTTTCTTGTTTGGCTTTTTTTTTATTTTGTAATTTTTTGGAGAAAGTCCACATACCCTCAAACTATCACCCAATTGATAATGTCCCCTCAAACTTTTAATTGGAGCAATGTCTTCCTCAAACTACCAAATATTGTCAATGTTCTCCCTAATAATAAAAATTCCCTTAAAAAAATTAAGAATTAAAAAAAAAAAAAAAAAAAAAAAAAATTCAAAACTAAGTAAATAAATTTTTTTTTGATAAGTAGGGTGTGAAAACTAAGTAAATAAATAGGGTGTGAAAATTTAAAAATTATTTGTTTTTTTTTTTTAAGAAAAAAAAATTGTTTATTTTTTTATTCAAATTTATTGGAATACTTTTGTCTTATTAAAAATATTTATGGCCATTTTTGTCTCTTTGCTGACCTTGGGGAAAGATATTGTCATTTTTTGGGTAGTTTAGGGAAGACTTTGTCACAATTGAAAGTTTAGAGAAGATATTGTCAATTGGATGGTAATTTGAAGAGAATACATAGACTTTTCCCTATTTTTTTTTTGCTTTACTTATTTTGTAGAGTTAATTTTTTTGGTTATAATTAGAATTTCACACAGGGTTCAATAGAATAATTGATAGAATAGTGCCAAAATGAGTAATTTAAAAATCAGGCAAAACTCTTGTAGTTGATTGCAAGATTAAAAACATAGGTAGTAATTTGTAATCATGCAGAAACCCAAGGACTAATTTTTTTTTTTTTTTTTTTTTGATAAGTCCCCAAGGACTAATTTTGTTTCCCCAAAAATTTAAACTTCTAAGATTAACTAGTTGCTCTTACGACATAAGGTTCCTACAACTGCTAGGACACAACCACTAATATTTTGTAGTTTTCTACCCATTATAAGAACAAAGCTCTCTAAAATAATCAAATTTGCTCTTCTAAGGTTGACTAGATTCTCTTACATAGTAGGGTTCTCACAACTACTAATGACAACCATTTATATTTCTGTGGTTCACCCACTATAAAAACCAAGCCCTGCGCCAAAAGGAAAATGTTCAGACTTTTGGTTTTTCAATTGTTTACGTGTTTATAAAACAATAACTGGAAGTGTTTACTACAGAATGCTTGCAGATTACTACCAGGCTAACACACCCATGCTTGTAGAATCGGATCCAAATGAAATGGAGAGGAGCAAGTTCATGGCTGAGATTTCTTTAAAAATATATAAGGTTAAGAACGTGCCACCTCATTTAAGAAAACAAAATTTTAACGTCTAGCAAAAGAAAACGTCAAATCCCCAAGTTGCATCCAAACTCAAATCCCTCTCTTTCATCCCTGCAGTTCCACCCTAATTCCCCTCCCCTCCATCCCTCAGCGACACCTCCTCCACCGCAATCATCATTCTCAAGCAACTCATCACACCAAGAGGCTGGAAAGTAGGGGTGGGTATCGGTTCGGTCCGTGTTGGTAGGGGCATTTTCACCTACCGATTTGTGAAAATCATTTAAGTAACCAACTTTATACTGACAAGGAATAGTTTTGACTTTTTCGGTTAATCGTTAGTTGGTTAATAGATAGTTAGTTAAGCCGGTTAGAAGCTTTTATGTTAAAACTTATCAAATTTCTTGTAACTACAAAATCAGTAAAACATATACTTTATAAATGAAAAGAAAAAGTAAATTCATAGAACACGGACTAAAAGAACGCCACAAATCAGCTGGTAAGGAGACTTACCAAATAAAATTCAAAATTCACTTGAAAAATCGGTTAAGTCGGTTTATTGTCGATTAACCAACCGACAAAAAAAAATTCTACCACCTACTGAGCCAAATTGATGTTGAAACAATATTTTTATTCCGCCTACCGACCGCCAGAAGTTGGTTGTCGGTTTGTAATGGTTTGGTGGCGGTCGGTAAGTAGTCAGTAGGCGGTAAACGGTTAATCTGCCCACCTCTACTGGAAAGTTGACGTGCGATACCACCACTCGTTCCATCAAAACTTCAAGCCCCAGCTCTCTCACTCTTGAAGCACAACCACAGCACATTGCCAAGTACCTCCAACCACCGTACGCTGCTGATGAGGACGCCACTGGCTCTTCCAAATCGTTTGATGCTGCCCATAAAAGAACAACCCGTGAATCGGTTGAACAAGGCTTAAAGGTCTACATTTCCAATTCTCTCATTATTTCAGATGATAACTCTGGTTTAGAATTCATTGTTTTAGTTAGTGATATGGACCTCGTGTGCTGAATTGTTTGCTTTTGTGCAATCTGAGTCATGGGTTTGAGTTTGGGTTGGTAAGAAAAATCATTCAAATGTGTCCGACCTGTATAGAAGAAGCTCTGATTTTGCAAGATTGTGTTTTATGTTGCTTGGCACGTCACAGTAGAACTATGAAATTGAAAGAGAACACAAAATACAATAAGAACATGAAATTGAAATTGAGAATGGTGGTTGAGGTGGAGGCGTCGCGGGGGGGGAGGGGGGGGGGGGTGGAAGGAATGTGGGATGGAAGAGGGAGATTTGGGTTTCGATGGAAAAGAGGATTTGACGTTTACTTTTAGATGGTAGACACCAGCTTATTTCCCTAAATTACATGGCACGGTTTAAACCTTGGATCCTTTTAAAGATATCTCAGCCATAAACCGGCTCCTCTCCATTTCAAATCCGATTCCTGTGCTTGGTTCCTACAACCAAGACTCCATCCAAAATATCACCATCATTAACGGCTTAGTATCTAACCAGAAATATATATCACTACTTAAATACTATTCCAAACCCTCAACAATTTCTTATATTATTCAGAATAGGGAACATGCCAAATGTTTAATTCCTTTTGTTACATTAACTGTAAAATGTACAACCACAAGAGAGTTAAATCGTAACACCCCCTTCCTATAGGAAGATGATATTACGCATTTCTCATGAGGTTATAAACATTCCGTAAACTAAAATATTAATAATTCATCAGTCTCATAAATTATTACAACTCAATTAATAAAAACTTAAAAGTTTAAACTTCAAGTTTTATGAAAGAAAGTAAACTGAAAAACCAAATCATGCTAATGTGCTAAGTTCACTTATTCCACTCATCTCCTAATTGTGGCTTCTGTTTCTAGTTCCCCTGGCCTGTAAAACCATCATTGCTTTCATCTAGGTTGTATTTAAAAAAAAAAAAAAAAATCAAGTGTGAGTTGAATACTCTGTAAGTAGGTACAATCATACCTTTGATTTCTTCCAAATGTTAATGTTATGTTTTCTTAAAGTTGTTTCAAACGAAACAAAATACAATGTTAGCATTTCTTTGATAGCCCCTTTTAATGTATCCAAAATTATGATTTTGTATGAAAATGATTTTATGTAAATGCTTCTGCCCCATCCTGGTACTACTCTTGTATAAGCTTGCTTAGCTACAGAGTTCTGATGTGGGATCATGGCCATCAAGGCTTTAAAACACGTTGTTATGAAAGGTGCAAGTGTATACATATATAAGCACATATACATCTCCATCTCAGGCTAGACAATGACTCTGATACTATTTGTAATACCCCACCCCAAATGACAGACAATATTGTGTGTGATTTGGGGTAGGGTGTTACATAAATACTCATATGTCATAATCACATTCTACAACTCGAAATTTTTGCTGTGTAACAGCTAAAAGAACCTTACCCACTCTCCTTAATCACACTAGACATAACAGTTCCCTAGCTATTCTTGATTGGCAAAATAACTCCTATTTCTGCTCTGTCTACAACCATATTTATGGTTAAATCATAAACCATAATGCTTTATCCCCACAACTGCTTCCTTTTTCCTATCTGCCCCATTTTGATTGTATGGCACATTCAAATGCTTATTGATGCAGTAGACATCTTCACTACAAATGAACAGACCATTTCAAAAATGAGGACTAATGTGATATAATAAATCATAAAAGAAAATGGGACTTGAGACCATGGGATGGTACAAAATCAACCAAAAGGATGAAATACATCTTGAAAGTACATTGAATGAAAGAAGGAAGCTGAAGCACCAATATAGCTAATTAGAATGAAAGATTCAGATTCATGCAAGTAGTGCTTATATAGATGTAGTAAACAAACCGGATACTTCTGCGCAAAAAAGATAAGATTCTCCAATGATATAAAACCCCCACCCCTGCAAAAAGAGTTGATAACTTCACCTTTAAGTATGATATAGAGAAGCTCCTCGGGAAGAAATCACAATAACAAATTTTGAATCTTTAAGATTTAGTTCTCATACAAGTTCTTCTGCATACCTAAAATCTGTAGAAGGGTCTGGGCCTTGCCAGCCCATTTCCTTCCAAAGATCCGATTTAAGAGATGGGAGTTCCCTATCAGGATATGCCAACCTCCACAGCAATTTAAGTGCATCCTGCAATCCAGATATTCAGAAACATGCCAAAGGAATATGAACATGAAAAATTATATTGAAAAACTCTTCTTTCTCTAGCAAGCCTTCTACTTGTACATAAATTATATTGAAAAATCACTTTCCATGTGCATAAAAAATATATGCTAGATTACAAGTGTTAGACAAACCAAGACGTCTACAAAGACGCTTTTAATCGAACAACAGAAACTCGACTCTATAGCTTCTTCAATAAACGCTGGTTCTTCCATCAAGTTTTGAATGACTTTCTAAAATTATGTTTAGACTAGTTTAGAATAAATAGATACAGGTCCTTGAATTTAGGTAATCCAAATTATCTTCACTTTAAAAAAGGCACCAAACAAATAACAGCCCATTAGAAATAGAGACATACTACTGGAGAACACATCAAAACTGGAATGATCTTTTACTGGAATAATTTTCTAGACAAGTGGGAAGATCAGCCCATAGATTTAGACGAACATTCAGCTTGTGTATTTTGCATGCAACAGAGAGTAGAGCATCATTACAGCACAGTAAAATCTGGCAATATGAACCCGGACAAGGCTTTTATTAAAGCTAGGAAACTCATGATGCATGACATGACTCATATCACCTGTAAAAAAGATCCTTTTACATGGTAGTAAGGCTGATTCATCAGGAATCCAAACAGAAAGAATCTATATTGCACCTCAATCAAATGTAATGACAATGTTCCAATGGCTACATGCAATTTTCTATAAAATTTTGTGGCTTCATATCCACCTTCCCTCAATAAAGTAAAAAATACATAAATGACTGACTTCTACAGCTTAATTCAAAGAGCTCCACATTAAGATCTCACAAGAAGATAAAAATCAAGGACAGATAGCATATGTCGACCAAATAAATGATCATAAAGAAGTAAAACAGGAAAAACCTACTTGGTGCTCCACACGAGAACCATCAAAGGGAACTTCAAGTCTTTGTCGTAGATTTTTGAGTCTTTCTTCCTAAAAGGACACAAAAATTAGAGTAACAAGAAGAAGTTTAGTGAGACAATTTTTTAAAAAAGACAAATGGTTTAAATCACAAAAATAACTTTCCACATTAGATTGTAGAGCAATATGAGTAACCGATACCACCATGTAAAAGGATAATCATATGAAAGCAATATGATTATTATTATTATTTTATTATTTTTTTGGTAAGTATGAAAGCAATATGATAATCATATAAAAGCAATATGATTAATAATGCAAGAAAAACCAAAGTTTATAATTATGAGAATTTTTGTTAAACACCACTAGTTGGCCATTTCATGAGATAATTAATAATGCAAAAACTGCATAATTATGTGGATTTTTGTTAAACACCACTAGGTTGACTAGGCCTGGGTATCGGTCAAAACGGTCCGGTTAAGGACCTTATCGGTTATTAACCGATAATTTTCGGTTAAACGGTTTATTAACCGATACCGAACCAATAAGAATTTTAACCGATAATTTCGGTTAAAACGGTACACGATTAAACGGTCCGGTTAAACCGGTTAACCGATTTAACCGAGAGCTTTATATTGATTTATTTTGTTGGGCCAAAAACCAAAAATGAGTTTTTTTGACTTTTGAGAGCCCAAATACTTTTTGTTGGGCTAAAATAATTTATTAAAAATGAGATGTTTTAGGGATCAAATACTTTTTGTTGGGACCCAAATATTTGTTTTTTGGGCTAAAAATTGGAACTTTTTTATATTGATCCACTTCAACCTTTTTTTTTTTTTTTAATATTATAAAATACATTTTTTCAAATCAAATGGACTAATTAACATAATGAATGCTAATTAGACTAGCAAAACTAGTTAATGAAAAATGCTTTTACCAAAGGCAAAGAAATCTCATCAAATGCCATCACTTAAAAAAAAAAATCAAACCTACCCAAACTCAAATTAAAATAAAATTCATTAATGAATAATAAACAAAGTATTAACTAATTAAAGTCACTTAGCAAAAGGAAAATAAGTCATGGGCAACATCATTACACAAATTCGGAAACCTGTGTCACTTGTGGGAATTTGGAAACCTCTCTAAAAGACTAAACGGCGCCGTTTTGGGACTAGGACTTAAAAAAAAAAAAAAAAAAAAAAAAAAAAAAAAAAAATTCCGGTTTCTTATCGGTTAACCGGTTAACCGATAAGAACCGCTTAACCGGACCGGACCGGACCGGACCGAATTCCGGTTTACTTTTTTTAACCGATAAGGATATCGGCATATCGGCTACGGTTTATATCGGTTCAGTCGAAGCCGGTAGACGGCCGGTTAAACGGTAACGGTTAATTTGCCCACCCTTAAGGTTGACCATTCCATGAGGAAATACCACCAATTTACAAGTTATCTCCAATAAAACTTTGAGAAGTGATATGATCTCATTACCAATTCTATATGCGTCGACAAACATAGTGCATACATAACTGATACCGAGATTCAATTGATAGATTACTTCAACCTAGAAGAAGAGGGTAAAAGAAAAAAAGAAAAATAGACACATTACTATCAAATTTGTTTAATCGGGCCTTTGACCATCTCATCTGAAAACCAATTGGTGTCCAGTGAGGGAAGCCAAATCCTTTTATGGCATTCGAAATCGCACCCTGCAAGATATCTAAGAGCTGTCCAAGTGAGCAAAGCAGCGGCATTGTTGAACCTCAACAATCCCTCCCTTAACATGACGCTCCCGCGACTCGAACCCATGACCTTGGCTCTAATACCATTTGTTGGATCAAGCCTTTGACTATCTCATCTGAAAACCAATTGGTGTCCAGTGAGGGAAGTCAAATCCTTTTATAGCATTCGAAATCGCACCCCGCAAGGTATCTAAGAGCCGTCCAAGTGAGCAGAGTAACGGCATTGTTGAACCTCAACAAAATGCTAAAATTTATTCCATTCAAAAACTGTATATATTTAATTCTTAGGAAACTAGTTCACCACTAAATATATTTATACTTTCATATAACGAAAAACAATTCTCAGTTTGTATCTTGAAGATTACAGAGTTGAAGATTGAAACTTCCTATTATACTATCATTTGATTTGATTTGATTTGATTTATTTCCTTTTATTTTGATTTTGATCTACGATTATTGTCCTTCCACACCAGCCCTCTCCCTGGATTCCACACTTCTCAACAATAAGTCTCCATAGAGAACTCTCTCCTTAGAGAACTCTCTCCTTTTTCTTTTTTTTTCTTTTTTGTCTGAATAGAGAACTCTCCTCTTACACAAATCTCCAAAGCCATTTTCCAAGTAACGCTTTATTGAACAACATGAGATTTTTAACTCCTAATCCTCCTCTAGAAGCCGAGGAGCAAATAGTCTTCCAGTTCACCAGATGCAACTTAGGCTCACCACCCATTCCATCTCAAAGAAAGTCCCTTTAAAGACATTCCAATCTTCTAGCTATATTGACTGGTAAAGAGAACAAGGAAAAGATGTACATAAGTAAACTGGATAACATGCTTCTAATAAGAGTTAGGAGACCGTCCCCGAGACAAATAGATCTTCTTCCAACTAGCCACTCTTTTTTCCATCTTCTCAACTATTCAATCCCAAATAGCTTTAGACAAAAGAAGCACCCAGTGGAAGTCCCAAATATTTCAAGGGTAGAGAAGATATACTACAATTGATACTATTGACCAGCTCTTCCTAATGTGGCACCTCTCCCACAATAACTATTTCAGATTTCCTAAGACTGACCTTTAAACCTGAAATAGCCTCAAAACGCAAAAGGATGTCTCAAATTATAGATTTGATCTTAGTCTCCATCACACATAATGAGCATATCATCTGCAAACAGAAGGTGGATATTTCTAGGGAAGCGGCATTATGTATCTCTACTTTAAGTTCAGATAAATACCCAAACCATAGCTCTAGATAGCAACCAACTAAAAGCCTTTATGACAATCACAAAGAGTGGCAAGAGGGGGGGTCCCCTTGACAAGAGCCCAGGGAGCTACCAAAGAAACCGTGGGGACTACCATTAATCAAATAGAGAATCAGGCCATTGAGATACAAGCAGACATCCAATTCCTCCATTAGCACCAAAGCCAAGACGCCCAAAAAGATGGAAAAGGAACTCCAGTCGTCATGATCGTAGGCTTTTTCCAAGTCCAGCTTGCAAATAACACCAAGAGTTCCCAATTTCAACATGTTGTCTAGACACTCATTTGCTATAAGAACTGAATCTAGAATTAGTCTCCCTCCTATAAAGGAGTTCTAACCATTCGATATGAGCAATCTCAGCAACCGTTTCATTCTGATAGCAAGGACTTTAACCAAAATTTTATATACTCCCCACCAGGCTAATAGGTTTGGAATCCTTTACTTCCAACTGCCCAATCTTTTCAGGGATAAGGGTAATGAAAGTAGCATTAAAGCTCTTCTCAAACAACTCATGCTGAAGAAAATTATGGAAGATGCACATAAGATCATCCTTTACTATAGCCCAATGCACCCAAACAAAAAAAAAAAGAAAGAAAGAAAGCAATAGTGAAGCCATTCAGGCACAGGGCTATGTCACCATCCATATTAAGCAACGCCTGAAGAACTTCCTCCTCTTGAAACAATCTCTCCAACCAATCCACTTCTACAGAGTCTAAACAAGGAAACTCCAAACTGTCTAATTTGGAGCGCCATTGAACCAATTTCTTAAAGAGATTCTTGTAATAATAAATGATTTTGTCATTTCACCTCTGCATCAAAGGTAGTATTGCCATCAATGCTAAGGCTAGAGATAAAGTTGTTTCTCTTGTGAGAGCAAGGCAGTGAAAAAATATCCTATTGTGACCTCCTTCTTTTAACCAAGTCGCCCTAGATTTCTGCCTCCAACTAACTTCTTGCCAAAGAGCAACGTTCTCCAAATCTGCTTTCGCCTTACCATCCTAACTCTCTCCTCTTCAACCAGAGATCTCTCCTCTTCTAAACAATTGAAAGACTTGATCTCCTCCATTATAGACTTCTTCCTCTCCTCTACATTCCTGAAGACCTCCTTGTTCTAACATTTAAAATCAATTTTCAGCCACTTTAATTTATTAGCAACAACAAAGCAACTAAGCAAGGACTACCAATGAACTGATACGAATCCCACCACTGTGTCACCATAGTAATTCCACGACTGTAATAGTTTCTAAACCAATAGAAAAAACAAAACAAAAATGGTGATGCTCTTCATCATATTCCTTTCTATGTTTCACAGGACAAAATCCCATCCACATCTGATTGCCAAAGAAACAGCCACATTAGGTCATGGTTGTCGGCCTTGCTGAACCAGTTTTAGGCCTCGTTGTTGCTGCTAAACAGAAAGTCAAAGCTGGATATTTTAGTCCTTAATAACCAACAACATCAGACCCTTTCTAGCCTCCAACTGACCCACACATAGTCAGATTAGCCTCATCTAGACGAAGTCAAGCCGTCACGAGCCTTCCTAATGGATGCTATAGTCACAACTGCATCCAACCTTGTTGAAAACCGCCTTACCCACCAACCTTTACAAATTTCAATTTTTCTTCTTTTCTCATTCAATTGAAAGCCTTTGGGGTGCAAAGTGGCAAATGCCTTGGAGTTAAGGCCAGAGTCAACAAGAGTAGACTCAATTTGATGGCAACAAACATAGTAGTTTTGCAATGGAAGAGGAACTAATGTGGTTGAGGAGTTGGTTTACACTTCCAGACTCAATTATGTTATGTGGGGGTGCAGCGCGGTTCATGGTGGATATGTCATCACAGATCATGACATTGGTGGAGGAGAAATATTATGCTCCTCTATGAAATGAGACAATAGTAAGGAGCTGCTAGTCTAGATGGCAACAAGCTTGGCCAAAAACCAAATACCTATAAATCAATTGTGTAGAGAGATTATTAACAAAAAAGAGTTTGAAATAGTAAATGCAAATTTGGGGTTCTACTCTTGTATTACAACCAAATGTATGGTTAGAAATAGATATTTCATTACTAGAGTGGGCAAATTGCCAAAAAAAACTGACTCAACCAACTGAGTCGACCAGAAATCAAATGAAATCAGTCAGTTTCCTATGTTGAGTAGAAAAATTCGAAAATTTACAAGCTCAGGTCGGAAATAGGCTTTGAGTGTTAAAAAAGTGACCTATACCAACCCAACCAATGATGGTGATATTATATAAGTACCTTTTCTTATTAGGGTTCGCCTTTTACAAACCCTAGCCACCTCCCTCTCTCAAAGAGTCAATCTACCTCTTCCTCTTCCATCCCCCTCTCCATTTGACTCTTTGTCTCCATCATCTCTCGGTTGGTGTGCTCACGTCCCCAACCTCTATTTGGCACCATCTCACACCCCCGAACATCATATCAACATGATGTTCTAGATCAGAACTTCTAAAAAGATACTCTCACCTTCATAGGGCCCCAGCCGATTAAATCGATTGACCACTAACTGAAACCCATCAATGTTGGTTGGCTTCAATAACTACCCCTAGGTCAGTCAGTTTGGGAAGTGATTTATGATGGGCAACACCAATCGATTCAGCTGCCAAAAATGAACAGCAACCAACCGGAGAGAATTGGTGCCCCACCCGATTCATTACAACTGTTGCTATTCCCAGTAATACTTATTCTTTTTAACTAACTGATTTGAATCATGCCCAACATTCAGAATGCACTCTTTTCATCCTTCTTGACATGCAAAAATCCTTTCAAGTCTCCTTTCTACGTACATGATCCATCAGATTCTTTTACATCACTACAGCATCACACCTCTAACTTCGGACCCAAAATCTCAACCCAACAAGACCTTTCTATTCAAACCTCCACCAAACATTCTCCTAAACGAATCAAGCAAAATCAAACAAAAATTTTAAGCTTTTATAAGAAGCACTAATTGTCCTTCTATCAGATAATATTCCATAACAACTTAAAAGTACTGTTTGGACCTAACCTTCTATCAGAAAATTATTCCACAACTTAAACTTAAATTAGACACAATAATGATGGTAAATACAAGGGAGCGAGCCTACAGAGAAACTCAAATGCCTCAAACAAGTTCTCATTCTAAACTCCAAACTGGTAAAAACATCACTCTTCAAACCAATTTGCGTTGGAGATAAAACTGCCTCAAAGAATAAGAAAACTTAAATACTCAGCAAAATAGGAATCACACAAAAAGCATAAACAGCAAGGAAAGTAAATTATTTTGTTCCATAATTATATAACATTTGAGAGCCTTCATATGGAAAACTTTCTTCTATTCCAAATGGCTAAATACAATAAATTGCTATAAGTTAAAATGTATTGCATCATTGGACATACCTGCAAAGGGCTAAGTGTAGGTGTAAGCAGCTTATTGCTTTGTCCTCTTTGGATGTTGGATGGAAAAGTTAAAAGGCGTCCAATAAGCGATCCAGGTCCAAGAACAATATTTGCTAAAGAGACCAAGATGAAATTTTAGTCAACCAAACTAATGATATATACCCAACATATACAATGCATTTAAAGCATGCAAAGAACAACACATCTACAGGCTTATAGTACGATTCTTGAAGTAGTTAACCATGAAATGCAGTCAAATAGTAACAACAATGAACAGTCAGCATAATCATTTAACACCCTACTTGATGCTTGCAATCTATAGATACGATTGCATACATATGTAGCTCTATTGTAACATGTATCAACTGGTTTGCAAGCTTAAGACTGTTAAGCTAGTCTCAGTGTCGTGGGGGCATTCATCAAAAAGTGCAATTAGCTCAAGAGAGATTGGAACAAGCTCAAAGAAATGTGATTTGACTGGAGTTAATTCTGACTGTGTGAAGTTAGAAAATGCTATACTAGACTTTGAGGTGGGGGATGGGACTAGGATTAGCTTTTGGAATGATCTGTGATGCGGAGATACAGTTCTTAAGGTAGCTTTTCCAATTTTATTCGGTATTGCTCTTGCGAAGGGTGCCTCTGCTGCAGCTAATTTGAAATTTTTGGGCAGATCCAATCAGTTGAACGTGTTTTTCTAGTGAGTCACATGACT
Source organism: Corylus avellana (assembly GCF_965113065.1). Taxonomy (NCBI): domain Eukaryota; kingdom Viridiplantae; phylum Streptophyta; class Magnoliopsida; order Fagales; family Betulaceae; genus Corylus; species Corylus avellana. The sequence continues at coordinate 11,285,326 of NC_142499.1, read as the reverse complement.
GGGAGGTGGATGTCTTTGCTTCCTTTCTCCAGGTGTTGCATTCAGTTATAGTAGGACGGGGTTGTGAAGATAAGCTGTGGTGGGTCTCCTCCAAAAGAGGTTTATTCAAGGTCAAGTCCTTCTTGTGCTCCTTGGATTGTTCCAAAGGTAGTTGCTTCCTCTAGGTGGCTCTAGGCAAGATCCAGACCTTGAATAATCTCAGGAAGCAATATGTTATTGTGATAGACAGATGTTGCATATGTATGAGGAATGGGGAGACAGTGGACCACCTTTTTCTTCATTGCGATGTGGTTTCCGCTTTGTGGTGTGCTCTCTTTAGTCATTTTGAGATGTCTTGGGTTATGCCTAGACAGGTTATCGACTTGTTGGCTTGGTGGTGGTCCTTTGGAAGGTTGAAGAGTGTTACGGTATGGAAGATGGTGCCTACTTGTCTCTTTTAGCGTTTATGGAGAAAAAGAAACAAAAGGTGCTTTGAGGACTTAGAGAGGCCCTTGGAGGATATTTCTTTGGACTGCAGCTTTTGTGTCTCCTTTTGTCGATTAGTTATGTTGATTTCCTTGTTCCTTTTTCCCTTTCTAGTTAGGTAATTTCTTTTGTATACTTCTGGTTTAGGGGTGTCTTACACTTTTAATAAGATTGGATTATTACCTTCTTTTTTTTTTTAAAGTAAAGATGCATTTATCAAAGCGCAAAGGGGCACAATCCTAGTACACAAGGAGTATACAAGAGAGCGACTAAGGGGGAGAAAAAAAAAAGAAGAAAATATAAAAAGGAAATCAGGGAAGCTAATCACTAAGGGCGCTAGCTAGCCAGCAGTCCAAGTGAATAAGGTGTACTAGAAAAAGTGTGTAAGATCCTCAATATTCCTAGACGAGTCCTCGAAACATCTAGCATTTCACTCAATCCAGATGCACCACATAAGGCAAAGAGGAACCATCTTCCACACAACAGCACTGCGAGATTTGCCACCCGCCCACCAAGAATCATACGACCCCCTGACGCTGCCAGGCATCACCCAACACAAACCAAACCGAGAGAAAACGGCATTCCACAAGATACACGCAACCCCACAATGAAGAAAGAGATGGTCAACTGACTTCCTATCCGATTCACACATGCAACAACGATTTATCACAACAATACCTCTCTTCTGAACATTATTCAAGGTTAGAGTCTTCCCAAGCACGGCCATCCAAGCAAAAAAAGCCACTTTCGAAGGAGCCTTGGTGCGCCATAAACACTTCTAAGGGAAAGGGGAGGGATCTTTAGAAGCAAGGATCTTGTAGAAAGATAACCTCAAAATTACCTTTACTAGAAGAGATCCACCACATCCGATCATCCCCTACTCTACGCATCAAGTGTGAATACAAGAGAGTGTAAAAAGAGGACAAGATCTCCACTTCCCAATCATGAACCCTACGGATGAAGGAAACATTCCACTACACATAACCATTTGTACACTCCCTGTTATCCGCAATAGACACTTCCTTGTTGGTGGCAATATTGAAAAGACTAGAAAAAGCATCTTTGAGATACATGTCAACACACCAGATATCCTCCCAAAACCTGATATTGGACCCAAATCCAGGGATCAATCTAATGTGACAATGAAACGACCTCCACCCCCTGCTAATGTACTTCCATAACCCCGCCCCATGCGAACCACTGGGAACCCTAGAACGCCAACCACCCCAAACCGCACCATACTTTGTCACCAGAATCTTTCTCCACCATGCCTCTTTCTCATGAGCAAATCTCCACAACCATTTCCCCATCAAAGCTTTATTCATCAAACGCAATTCTGGATCCCTAAACCCCCCTCAGAGATCGGAGAGCACACCTTGTTCCAACTAACCAGATGGAACTTAAACTCATAATTGATCCCACCCCATAAGAAATCACGTTGGATCTTCTCCATACGCTTCGCCAAGAAAGCCGGAATAAGAAACAGAGACAAGAAATAAGTGGGAAGATTGGATAAGGTGCTCTTGATGAGAGTAATCCTCCCCCCCTTAGACAAATACAAGCGTTTCCAAGGAGCCAACCTTCTGGCATACTTCTCCAACAAGTCCTCCCAACTGGCCTTGACCTTAAACGGGGCCCCCAAAGGGAGACCCAAGTACTTCAAAGGCATAGAAGCTAAACCACAGCCAAGAATGCCAGCCAGAGTGCCCGTATTATTCATACTACCAACAAGGACCAAGACAAATTTAGCCAGATTCACCTTGAACCCAAAAACAGCTTCAAATCAAAGTCCTCCCAATTGGATTATTACTTATCAAACGAAGGAAAACAAAATCAAACAAATTTAGGTGTATCAACAAAACTACTCAAATTCTTCTCATTTTGCAAATTATGTGGATACAAAATATATATTGGTCAATATTTCATGTGTCATGAAGATCAAAGATACTTACCTAGAGTCAATACGTAAAGTTGACATACCATACTTGAGAATCAATACATAAGGTTTTACTACACATGAATAAAATTCACCCTTTTCTCACTTCTGTTCTTACCATGTGAGTTCCTTAATAGCTCACCCCCTTCTTGATATAGTGCACTCTCTACGCTAATTTGTTGACAATTTGTTGTTTGAAAATCCTTGAAGCTAACTGCCAACTAAAGCGCCTAAAAACATAGATACCTTGAAATGAACAAGTCTTATGGATTTGAAAATCATCCATGATGAGACCTGTTCATTGTTCTACAAGCTACTCTATACTCAAAATGTAAGGATCAGCATAAGGAAACTTACTATGAATTCAACTTATATTGCCATGTTATTGATGAAACAACTATGTGCAACAACCCAATCACAATATAACAGTCACTCACTATACCATACATCAAATAAAGACGGTTTTCTAGAAAGAGTGCAACTGTAAGCCAAAAAAAAATTTAGATAGTTTCTGGACTAATAATTAGCAGACTGATTTAGAGAAGACAGTTTTGAGATAAAATAATAGGAGGCAGGAATCCAATTATGATGCAAATGTGCTAATATATTACACTTTCACAAAAGCAAAAAGAAGGAAAAAGGGAAGAAAGAAAAAAAAAACATTAGTTGATTTAAATATTTTCGATAGTAGGACAAGCCTACCAACTAGCTACACGATCAAACAATCAAGTATATTTGACAAAGGATAGCATGTGGAAAGTATGATCTATTAGTCTACCTAAAAATACATACAAACAACACAACCTACCTAACCATTGTGCCCATTGCGCAATCAATTGTGAAAATATAAGTGTCCAATGGAGGCGTTCCTTCCTCTGCTCATCATCGCAATGATCTTCTAGTTTGGATCCCTGCGATAAAGCCAAATATTGATCGCAGAAAAGGTTAAATATAAGTAAAAATAGCAGAACTTCCACTACTTCATGAATTATCAGAACACAAAAATTTTAAAACATAAAAAATAATTAAATAAACAAAATAAAATGTGGAATCACCTCCGAATGCCTATCATCATACTCATAATTTCCAAGTAGGGGCTCATTCAGACCATCCAACTCTGATGTCTCCAAATGCTCATGCCTCTTTCCATCAACATCGCCATGATGGAGCCTTCTCCTCAGAGTACTGGATGTCATCAGTATGTTTACTGTATTATCCTGCATATCAAACACAATCATTCTAAGGGCACAGAGGGCATCAAACAATATGAATTAAGGATCATTTGATTGGGTTTTTTTTTTTTTTTTTGATAGGTTACATGAAGTAAGGATCTTCTAAGAGTTTCCCAAAGAAATCAGCTCGTATTTCACAAACAATATCAAAATGGGTCCCAGACATCAGAGTACTGGATGTCATCAGTATGTTTACTGCTCCTCATACACAGTAAAGATTCCTAGTTTATTATATGTCCTTCACTGAGCTCGTGTTATACAAACAATGTCATAATGGGCTCCCAGAAAATATAATCAATGGATACATACATACATACATACATACATACATATGTATGTATACGTATATGTATGTAATATTCTAATTAAGAATCTTCTAAGAGTTTCCCAACACATTCCAAACGGTAGCGAAATGAGAAGCAATTAACGTGACCATATGAACAAAAGCAGCTGAACATCAATTGCAATTGATTAAATACAACACCTACACAGCCAAAAATTCAAATAGCAATAGATAAGAAAAACCAGCTCCTTGGCAAAGCAATTTCAGATCTGACACGAAGAAATAAAGGAACCAAATTAAAACCCTAAAGAGTCAAAGATTTCGGGGTCCATCAAAAAGAGGTGCTTGGGCACTTATTTGTCTCAGTCTCAGAGAGAAACGAAAATCAAAGAAAAATAAAGCAGAGAGTCTAAGATTCGTACTTGGGATTTCAGCAATGCAAAATTAAAGCCCAACTTCTGTGCTTAGCTTTTCTCCTTTCTTCTTCTTCTTCCTGTTTTTTTCTCTTTTTCTTAACTAACAAGCAAATAAGTAAATAAATTAAAGAAAGAAAGAGAGAGTTTCCCTGTGTCGGTGTAACGTGTTCTGAAAGAAACACTTCGGTCTCCGACAACAGGACCGAGATCCGGTGGTATTGCGCCGTGCGATTACACTCTATCTAGACCGTGCATTTTAAATGGATAGTCCAAGTTATAAAATAAAAAAGCAAAAAAATAAATAAATAAGTTAAGGGCCAAAATCAAGTAGCCGTTTCAAAAAGTAGCACAGGTGTACCTCTAACAAATTGAAGGGTTGAATATCAAATATCCAATTGGGGTTTAATAATTTTATTTTTACTCTCTTGGGGTTTTATTTTTATCACATAACTCTCTTAGAGTTTTAATAAAGAACTAAATTAGTTCATCCGTTAGTTGACTGTTATGACTAACACGTAGACCAATCAGATGTTGACACGTGGCACCTATTTAATTTTTTTTTAATTTTTTTTAAATTAAAAAAAATGTATTTTAAAAAAAAAAAAAAAAAAAAAAATTGGCCACCCCCTTAGCCTTTTGGGGGTGGCCTTTGGCCATGAGGGTAGCCTGGCCACCCCCATCTGGCCGGATGGGGGTGGCCGAGCCACCCCCTAGGGCGGCCACCCCCTAGTGCCCTAGGGAGCCACCCCCTTGGAGCCCAAGGGGGTGGCCAGGCCACCCCAAATGGCCAAGAGCCACCCCCAATTTTTTTCCTTTTTTTTTAAATACTTTTTTTTTAATTTAAAAAAAATAAAAAATTAAATAAGTGTCACGTGTCAATATCTAATTGGTTCACGTATCAGTCCTAACGGTCAACTAACGGATAGACTAACTTGGTCCTTTATCAAAACCCTAGAGAAGTCCTCTGATAAAAATGAAACCCAGAGGGTAAAAATAAAGTTACCAAACCTCAGGAGGTATTTGGTATTTAACCCTAAATTGAAATATCAACTTCTTTTCTCCTAATTGTGTCCAATTTTTTAATAAAGCTCCATGTTACTGCTCATACAAATGCGACACTTGTCTCTTGTGCCACTTATTGGAGATGAGATATACTAGAATCTAATAAAAATTTCATATTTTGTCCATAAAAGTCCATGTGGCAAGATGCTACATCATTTTCTTTTTATTTTGTCTTTTTCCCTCCAAAAAAAAATGATGTGACATCTTGCCATGTGAACTTTTGTGGACAAAATGTAGAGTTTTTATTAGATTTTAGCATTTCTCTATTAGAGATAACTCACTAGAGTCTAGATATATAGGACATGTCACTATATCTAAGGCAATACATGTGTTATTTATGCCAAAATAGATAAAAAGAAATATTAAAACAAATTACCTAAGCACATTTTTACCTATTAATTATTGAGAAAATACTAGGGATTAATAAGTTTTTCATATTTGACATAATTCTCCCACAAATTTTATGTGACCATTAGGTTTCCACAGACATGCGATGTTTGGTTCCCAACTTGTTCTAGTCCCACAAATTTCAAACGTCTAGGTTTCAATTTAACATTTGGTTTCATCCTTGAAAAATTGTTTTGTTCATATTAGATCTGCTGCGTTTCCCTCACAGACACAAAATGAGACATTCGGTCATTTATCGTGGTATGTAAGTGAAAGTAGGTGGTTTGCAGTGGTTAGAGCTCTTTTTCAAGTTATTGTAGTTAGGGCGTACAAGTAGTTGCGGTTATTCCCTCATAATCGTAATTGATAGTTATGCGATTATTGAAGGCCGGTTATTTACGGGTAACCGTTTTTCATAAAAATTCAAAACACTCTTTTTTTTTAGCCATAAATTGTTGAACTATTTCAGTTTTTTTTTTTTTTTTTTCCTTTAAATAACCACATATTAAAATAAACATAAATCCATGTAAAATAAAACCGGCCTTAATTTAGAAGGTTGTGTGTTACAGCAATTTATCATCATGAACAACTTTTTTAGAGTTGCCCTTGTCAACAGAGGTTTGAAAAGAAGGTAGGTGAGTAGTAGCTTCACTTGTAGATTCTCCTCCAAGCTTCCCTGGAAGGAAACCCTTTCTTTCACTATTCAGCTTATCAAAACTCATCCAACGATGTCAAAGAGTATATGCATAATATAATGGGTGAAGATTTCAACCAATTCAGGTATGAAAATTGTTGGCTATTCAATTCCTTTGTAATTGTACCTTTTTATGTTGTTTTTTCCTTTTTTGTGACTTCCTTTTTCTTTTCTTTTTTTCTTTTGCTTTTCAATAGGAGGGTTTATTGGGAAAAAAAAAAGTTTTTTTTTTTTTTTTTTTTTTTTATTTTTAAATGAGGGTTTACCACAACTAGTGTAGGGCGAGAGCATGAAACTTCTTGCCATGAGCCTAGGTGTAAGCATAAGCCCATTTTCAGGAATTCTTCGAGAAGAATGACTCAATAATGAGGCTCAACTACTATTCTTGGTACCAAAAACCTAGTTATTAATTATTATTATTTTATAAAACCGGTAATTGGTTACCCGGTTATTAATTGTTTTGGGCAATCTCTATAATAGGTAATCGCAATCAACTAGGAGGTTATTCGGTTATCCGATTGCGATTATGCAATTATTAACAATTAATAAGTGCCTTGTTTGTACACCCTAAGTGTAGTTGCCATCGCTAGAGTCCATTTCCCACAAATCTACTCAATCTGAAAGGTATTTATGTCACGTGAATATGTAATAGATCGAGTAATACGCCTTACAACCGAAAGAGAAGCTAAATCTAGTTTTTTCTTCCTACCTATTTTGATATAATTTAGGTTCTAAGAGAACCTAGACCTTAGATTCTAATGAAACTTAGACCTTTTTCAAACACAAGGTTTGAAAATTAAATTTGCATAATTTTATTATAAAATTGCTCTCTTTAAATAGAGAGGACTAGGACTAGGTGTTGAGGAGATTAATCCTACACCAACTCTGTACCGTAAAGACTTACTCCCAATCCAACTAGGTGTCAAGGAGATAATTCCTACAAGTAGGACTTGACCCAAACTTAAATTAAAAGACTACTTTAATTGAAAGACTTATTCTTAACTTCACAGAGCTTGACTCCAACTCAAGGACCAACCCTTGTAACAAACTACTTTAAACGAAATACTAACATATAGCACTATGGTGCTTGACTTCGAATAAACTACTACTCTCCATGCTGTCATCTCTACTTGGATTCATAACATTCCACCCCCCTTAAAAAACGTCCTTGTCCTCAAGGGAAAAATATGAAATTATTAATAGAATTCCAAATGGGTTCCAGTGTCTTCTTGAAGACCATAGTAATCTTCTCCGAGCTCTTTCTTTTCCAGAGTCTGAATATATACCCTAAAGAACGAAAAGCTTCTTGCAACGATGACCTGGTCTGAAATGTTCCATCACAATTAAAACAAAGGCCACGGTGGCGCCTTGCCTGCAATTTCGTGGGACTTAGGCACTTCACCATTGGTTCTTGGGAGCGGGTCAATGTAGAAGACAATAAAGGGTTCTTTATTGTTCATGCCAAAAAGATTTCAAGTCCCTTGATTGCGAGCTGCATACAACTGTGCTAGCCTGATTGCTTCTGTCATAGTAGCAGGCCTTGCCGCTTGTACCTTCGTTCTTAAGTTCATCTTTAGCCCACTCACAAAACACCCCAATTGATGTGGGATGGATAACTTCCCTATGCGGCTAAGAAGTTGCTCGAATTGGAGTTGGTACTCCCTAATTGATTCGGTTTGTTGGAGCCTTGTGAGATCTCCAAAATGGCCTTCAAATACTGTTGGCCCATAACGGATATGGAGGGTTGTTTTCAAGGAGTCCCAAATTAGGACTTTCTCACTTTCTTTGAATAATTGATACCACATCTAAGATTCACCATCTAGGTGATATGTTGTCAATGGTAATTTTTCCATGTCTTCAATTTGTTTAAAATCGAAGTATTGTTCTACCTTGCAAATCCAAGTCATAGGATCATCTGTTCTATTGTACTTCGAGAATTCTAGTTTGGCCACCTTTGCCCCCAGGCTATTATGAGAGCCCTCTGAATGTTTGTCACGGTTCCTGCTTGTTAAATTATCCCCTTTTTCATTGTTTTCCTTGGACTCCCTGCTGTCCAATTTATCTTCTATTCATTGTTGGCTCTACACCATTCGTGTTTGCTGTGATGCTGAATTTTTGATAAGACCTTCGAGTAATTTTTTAATATCCACATTTTGTTGCTCCAACCGATCAATATGTGCCTCAGTCATTGAGCAATTTGGCTCTGATACCAAATTGTTACGTGAATATGTAATAGATCGAGTAACATGCCATTAAATCGAAAGAGAATCTAAATCTGGTTTTTTCTTCCTACCTATTTTGATACAATTTAGTTTAAGTTTTGAGGGAACCTAAACCTTAGATTCTGAGAGAACCTAGACCTTTTTCAAACACAAGGTTTTGGGATTAAATTTGCATAATTTTATTATAAAATTACTCTATTTAAATAGAGATGACTATGATTAGGTGTTGAGGAGATTAATCCTACACCAACTTTATACCGTAAAGCCTTACTCCCAATCCAACTAGGTGTCTAGGAGATAATTCCTACAAGTACGACTTCACAAAAACTTAAATTAAAATACTTTAATTGAAAGACTTCTACTTAGCTTGACAGAGCTTGACTCCAACTCAAGGACCAACCCTTGTAACAGACTTCTTTAAGCAAAATACTAACATATAGCACTACGGTGCTTGACTGCTTATAAACTACTACTCTGCATGCTGTCATCTCCAACGTGGATTCATAACAATCTACTAGTGCCCATTTGTCACACATCTATTCTTATGGATTTCACATCTTTGTCAGTGGGAGAATTTAATTTAGGGCATTTATGCGTGGTGTAGATGTTGGAGATTGTGTCCCAAATCCCAGTAATTTTATATCTATGTTGACATTCAAATATTTGTAATGAATATGGCATATAAATGAATTGAGCATATGACATATAAAAAGTCTTTTACATGCTTATTTCTAGAAAATTTATCATATTTATTATGCGTGTAAAAAGTTTTAGGATAACATTGAACATGGTTTTGGTTGTGAGTAACGTGGTTATCATACAAGGTCTCAATCCATATTCCTTGTAATCTTTAAACATACAAAATTTGCAGTCAGTAAATGTACTTGGGGCATTCCATTTTGAGAAAGACTATTACACATCGAATCTTGGTGATCTACTTTTGTGGCATCCCACATCGATTGGGTATGGAGATGGACATGTACTTATATGTATACTTACACCGTTCATGACAACAATGCATTTTAAATTTGTGATGGTCATGATCCCATCAGAACTCCGCAGTTAAACGAGCTTACACGATAATAGTATTAGGATGTGTGACCTCGTGTGAAGTTTGGTTGGGGGTAGCCAAAAGCGGATAATATTGTGTGTCATTGGGGGTTGGGCGTTACAATTGGTATCAGAGCCATTACCCAATCTGAGATGGGGAAGCATGTACAAGCCCATAGGGGCCACTAGCGAGCACTCGCTCGGATGCCAAGAATGGGATGATCCACAAGGGTCGCTAGCGAGGACGCTGGATTCCAAGAGTGGGTGATTTTGGCATCCCACTCGCTCGGATGCCAAAAATGGGATGATCCACAAGGGTCGCTAGCGAGGACGCTGGATTCCAAGAGTGGGTGATTTTGGCGTCCCACATTGCCTTAGTATGGGGATGGAGATGTGCTTATATGTATGCTTACATCATTCATGACAATAACGAGTTTTAAAGTCGTGATGGTTATGATTCCATCAGAACTCCGCAGTTAAGCAAGCTTACGCAATAGTAGTACTAGGATGGGTTACCTCATCGGAAGTCTAGGTCGGGTGAGGCAAAAGTGGACAATATTGTGTGTGTCATTGGGGGTGGAGCTTTACAACTTACCTCAGATTGATGTGTAGTTGATGAGACCCTACGGCACTGAACGGACCAAAGAGTTGTCTTTCCATAAAACATTTGGTTATAAGGAAAGACAATAAATCCTTAAAGACTATTTATTTATGACTTTGATTCTTAAATTATGGGGTGATGACTAAAGTATTGCATATAGATTACTTTGATGTATCAAAGAGTGATACCTATCATAGGCCAAAATAACCTCAATACGTTGAGTAAGCACATGCAGCATTGTGAGAAAGCATTTTTCAAAAGGAAATCTAAATCCTTTGTTTGAGAACAAGGAGACATGAAATTTTCATTTGAGATAGATTTTATGAATATCATTCTCAGAGTCTTCAGCCGAAGCATTTTGGTTGGCATATTAAAAAATATACATGTGTTTTTTCAAGTATGATAATAACGTAAAATGAGTGACTCAAGAATAAAGATATAGAGAATTAAATGGCAATATCCTTAGCTTTAATTTTGTTACGAAATATTTCATGGATAGATCACAAGTCAACATTAAGTCAAAGAGATTAATTGTTTAAATCAAAAATATTTATTGGAATTGTAGTCAAAATTATTTAATGAAATTAATTGTGAGAAAAATATTATTGCTTAACAAATGTCAGTGAGACATGATTACGGACATATTTAAGCCTATAATCTTTTTTCATTTAGGTCACTCACCAAGCTGATGTAATTTAACAAAAATAAGTTTTCTTATTTATTGGGCTGTTTGTTTTATTTAGAGGTAATTTCACTTACCCTCATGAAGTTACTTGTATTTTGTAAACATCCCTCAATGTTCATAGTCTCTCACTTTGGTGTATCCAAATTTAATTTCCTTCCACTTTCCCCCTTCCGTTAGGATTTTTTGTGAAATTCTAACGGCCCCCTTTGCATGTGCCGCGCATGTGAAGAAATTTTAACTAAAAGCCCATCTTACCCCTAAACTCATTTGGACAGACCACGTGTCTTTCTTCTTTGCTATGAAAATCGAAACCCATTTCTTCTTCTTCACATACCCATTTCATCGTGCTTCTTCTTATTCTGCATACCCACATATCCATTTCGTCTTTCTTCTACCCACATATCAATTTCGTCTTTCTTCTTCTTCTTCAGGCTAACCATTTCATCATTCTTCTTCTGCTTCGTCATACCCATTTGATACCCACTATCAATCAATCAAACAGCGAAGTCAGTGAAGTTAGCGACGCAATCGCAGGAACCAACAATCCAATGTGCAAATGTGGGAGGAGATTACGCACCTTAACAGCATCCACGCTACCTAATTTCGCTAAATGGTTTTATACATGTGAAAATTTTGTGGTAAGATTTTTATGCCTTTTTTTTTCTCGCAACCTAGCAATTTTCCTATTTTTTTTCTCGCAACTGTGTTGGTGGGCTATTTTATCTGATTTGGGTATTTTGATTTGGTTGGGTATGGTGTTTAGCTAGGTATTTGCTGGGTTTCTAGATATAGTGCTGAGCTGGGTATTTTGTTTGAGATTTTTTTGGATGATGCATTTTTTGAGCTGGGAATAGTGATGCTTTAGTGGTGTCTTTGTTCTGTTTTCTCTGTTAAAATTTTATTAAGTAGCTTGATGTAGGTCTAGTATTGAGCTGTAGTTGATATGGAATATTTGTTAACAAGCCAAAGACCTTTTGTGTAATGATGTCTGGCTAAGATTGTTGGTATAATGTTTTGTTCACTATTGGATCTTTAATGGGTGTGTATTGCTGTTAATTTTGTTTTCCATGAATGTGTGCAACCACAATTATTTATTGGACAACCTATATTGCATCTTAACTAGTTTATTTTGTTATTCTTAGAATTGGGTATGTGTATCTGATTTGGGTATTTTGGTTCGATTGGGTATTTTGTTCATGAGAAATGTGGCTTTGTGTAAGACAAAGCTACATCTTTTTTTCATGAAATTTTAAGTGCTCTTACTTAGTTGGGTATGGTATTCCTGCATAATTTAGGGTTTAGAAAAATGTTCATGATAGCTGAGTATGGTGCTACTACATAATTTGGTAATGAAATTTTAGGAAGCATTTTGATTTGGTTTTGTGTTGTGATCTATTTTGATTCATTTTGAAACTTTAGGAAGAATTTTGAAATTTTAGGAAGCATTGTTGCAATGAGTTTAATGTAGTTAATCCACAAATAGTAGTGTTTTACAATTCTAGAATAGATGTGTTTGATCTTATTTATGTTCATGTGATTATGTAGAATGTAGACAACCGTGGATGTGGCTTTTTCAAATCGATGGATATTGATATTTGTCAGCATAGTAAGCAAGTGGTGTCAAAACTATTTAAGTGACATAAGAATTTGAAGACTAAACGTGCACAGATTGGAACAACAATCTCAAATGAAATTTTTTGAAATGCAAAATTGAACTTGTTGAATATAAGTCCAAAATAGAGGTTGCATCTGTTAATTTTGAAATGCAATTACAAATGTAGAATAACAAATTTCATGCAAAGGAGATGACGTACCGGTTTGCCTTAGCATGGTCACTGATTCTTTTTGTTATATTGATGTTTTATCTCGTGTCTAATATATATTCCTCAAGGTTGATGTTGCCCTCAGCATGTAATGAAATTTGTAATGAAAACTGTTGCAATGTATTTTTAGTGAAATGTGTAATGAAAACTCTTGAAATGCATTTTGTGATGTTGTAGTGTTGTCTACTATTTTTGTGTTAGGCAAGTAATGTACCTACTATTTTATGTAAGACTTGTAACTTACATACATTAACATCAAGCCAAATATTAACCAGTAATGCATGTGATTACTATAAAATAACCATCAAAATCAAAATCAAAATCAAACTAAAAATGACCATTGACATTTATCATCACCCACAATTACCATCCATCCAAAAAGCCCTCACATTAGCTAATATTGTGAACACAAAATATTACAATTACATAGGTGTCGCAAAATAATTACAAAACATTCAACTGTCTTCATGTCACAAAATAATTACATAACATTCATTAATTCACAAAAAATTTATTGTTACAAACATTCATGGTTGCCATATTTTTTCCTTCCTTTTCTCCTTCCCCTTGTTCGTCGTCTTTGCATTTCCTTCAAAACTAGGTGGAATTGTGTTTCTTACTGGCGTTTGGGATTTGGGTATGTCAAAATCAGGAGAGGCAACTCTAAAGGTAATACCACCTGTCCGGAAAAGTCCCCAAGAGCATAGTGGTCCACCTCCTGAAATTTTTGGTGGTCCAGCAGGATCACCTGTGATATCGATCACTAGCATGCCCTTACGATTAGGCTCCCTAACACTGCTGGCATCTGTTTCAAATCACCAGCAGCACTTGATCTTATGGGGAACCCCAAAAATTTGTTCTTCCTGGTTCTAACTGTAGGACTTGCATGCAAATTTTAAATAAAATCATGAAAATCATATATCAGATAATCAATTCAAAATTAACATATACAATAAATAACAATGCCTTACATTCGATTGGCTAGTACGAAGTTTAGTTGGGGAACTTGGTTGGGATGTGGGAAGTTTAGTTGGGGCAGTAGGTTATGCATTTGGTTAAGGAGCAGCTCTTGATCTTGTGCCTAACCCCAATATTTTATGGCTCCTTGTGCTAACTATAGGAACTACCTGCAGATTTTTTAAAAAATCACGAGACTTTTTGTTATTTTTATCAATTCAAAATCAACACATCCAATAAACAAACATAACTCATATTGGGTTGGCAAGTAGGAATTTCAGTTGGGGCAGTTGGTTGTGCACTTGGTTGGAGAGTAGAAGGTTGTGCAATCTGACTCACATTGCTTGATTCGATTGTATCATGTCCAGTACAAATATTGGTTGTTTTACTTCCTTTCTGCCTTTTTCTTCCAGTACTAGTTGATTTACCTCCCCGTTGTCTTTAACTTCCATTGGCTGATGCGGCATTGGATGAGTCATCCAACTACAAAATAACATAATAAAAGATTAACAATAAATGACTAAGTTCAAAAGAATGAAATTAACACAATTTAACAAAATATTAACAAGGGATAAGTTCCAACTTATCATATCAAAATTCCAATCAATTCCTGCAGTGGATCTGTAATACTCTCGTACTTGCTATCTTCTTTCATCTTGCCTTTGCCTTACAGTGCACGTTCTCTTATTGTGACCTCATTTCTTACATTGTCTACACTGGTTCTTGTTTTCCTCCTTCCTCATTGTGTTGAAATTTTTTGGCTCCTGAACCCATCTAATTCTTACCTTTCTAGGTCCCCCAAGAGCTACCCTTGTCTTTGGTTATTCAATAATAAGTTAATTGCTCTTAGATCATTGCTCTTCACTGGGCATGAGATAAATAATGGGTTGATAAGTCTTCAGGTACTTCTCCTTGCTATAATAGTCACTAAGATAGTCTATTGGATTGCCACCATGGTATAAGATGGCTGATATGGCATGATTACATAGTGACATCCCATTTTCTACACCCACATGTTTTGTCCTCCACACTGATTGCAAATCGTTTGCCAATACATTCAACCTAAAAAATGCCATCGTTGGCAAATGTGCACCAACAGCACCATCCTCTTCCTTCTCCAACTTGGCCAATATTTTTGGCCCTAAACTACCCTTCATTGTAGCAATCAACTCCCTTTTCCTGACATACCTCATCATCAATTTATTCCTAATCCTTTCCAAACATTGATAGTATTGTCAAGTGATGGTACTTTAAGATCTATGAGTTGAAACACTCAGTACAGTTGTTGTGTACCAAATCAGACTTCACCATGGTGTTGAACCATCATCCCCTACACCAAGTATTGGGATCAATCTTTGCAAGATAATTGTACGCAGGCTCACTTACTCTCTTTATCTCTTCCATCGCATTATGGAAATCTGTTTGAGTATCAGATGAGGCAGCATTCCAAAGCATGTCCTTTAGTGGTATCCCCCGGTGACTGGCAGTTCTGAAATTGGCATACAAGTGTCTCACACATGTACGATGCTCAGCTGTAGGACAAACCAGTTTGAGGCTTGGTACTAGGCCCTGCATATATGGTAAGAGAAAATATGTCAGACTTTATTTCATACAAGTGTCCCATATGAAAGTTAGTTAAATGTAAAATAAAAAATAAAGGCATGCTTACCGTGCTAAATTTTCTGAAAGTGAAAGATCCTTTGTCAAAATCCATTGGACTGAAAAAATGATTAAGTTACAAAGACATGTCCTATTTTTTGATTTCCTTCAAAATTATTATTCTCTTTTTAATTTATTGAATGTTGTTAAAAAAACTTTTTGTTAAAGAAGACAAAACTGTTGTTAAAGCATCTCATCTACCTCTTGAAAATCTTCTCATTCAATGCAAATGCATTACTGTTAAAACTTCTCCTTTTAAAACTACTGATTCTGCTTCTTGTGAAAACAAAAAAAATTATTAAACAAAACAATTTTGTTAACCAATCTCTTCATATTATTGGTCAATAGTTGGACCGTACTGAAGAAAAATTTGATAATGCTCCTGTTCCTCCTATTTTAAAAGCTGAAAAACCTATATTTTCTTTGCCTTAAGAAAGAAAATACCTTGGATTGAAAACTAGTAAGCAAAAAATGTTGAGAAAATTGATAAAATGCTTTCAGAATTAAAAGCTAGTCAAGCTGGAACTTCTGGAATAGCTTGTACTATCAAAAGATATGTTGAAACCCCTGTTAATTCTGACTCCGAAAATACTGAATACTCTCAATATTCTAATAATTCTGATACTAAAATTGTTGAAGAAAATTTTGGAGAAATTGATTTGGAACCAAAACTCCAAAGAATTTTTGATAAAACCAAACTTGTTAATCTCACAAAGAATCGGTATCCAAAACTTATTCCTCCAGATTTGCAATTTGAAGAAAGGTTTTTTCAATCTCAATTTCTGTTTCTGCAGATAAAATGTATGAATGGAATATTGATGGCCTGTCTGAACAAGAACTTTTGAATAAAATGAATCACATGTCTATGGTTACTAATGCTTATGTTACTAATCATGACTTAAGTCATCCTGAAATTGTTGATCTGCTTACTACTGGTTTCTTTGGTACTCTCAGGAATTGGTGGGATAAACACCTTACTGAAGATTCCTAAGAAAAAGTTAAGAAAGCTGTCAAAAAAGATGATGTCCTACTGTTTTTTGATGAACGTCTGGGTGCTGGTGTTCTTGATGGTGCATGTTAATACTTTGATTTATACTATTATTAAACATTTTATTGGTACTCCTTCTAATATTACTTTTCAAATTTATGATTTTTTGAATAATCTTTGGTGCCCAACTATGTCTGATTATAGATGGTATCAAGATGTTTTTCTCTCCTGTGTTATGGTTAAATCTGATAGTCAAAAACCTTATTGGAAAGAAAAGTTTATTGATGGACTACCTTCATTATTTGCTCACAAAGTAAATGATGAACTTATTAATTCTCACACTAGTTTAATTGATTATGAAAATCTAACTTATGGTGATTTATTTTATATTGTTAAAAAATTTGGTATAAAAATGTACATTGATCAAAAAATGATAAGACAACAATTGAAAAATGCTAAAAAAGCTAAATATGAAATAGGTAATTTTTGTGAGCAATTTGGTTTACCTCATATTGCTCCATCCAGGAGAATTATAAAGAAATCTTATAATACTTTTAGAAAGAGTCCTGCTCCATATTACAATAGTTACAAGAAATGAAAATTTAATAAACTTGTTAACAAAGTTTTTGCTAAAAAAACCCAAAAAGAACCCATCTAATTTCTCTAAATATTTTTCTAAAGGAAAATGTTTTAATTGTGGAAAATCTGGGCATTTTGCTGTTAAATGTCCTGCACCACCTAAAGAACAGAAAAAAGAAATTAATGCTTTGAATATTGATGATAGTGAAAGATAAAATCTTTTTAGAATTTTACAATCTAAAGATTCTTCTAATTCCTTTGATACTGATTTTTTAACTTCGGATGATTCTTATTACTAGTCTGCTAGTGAATTCTCTGATAATAATGTTTTCAAAATTGGTTGTAATGATTCTTGCTACAAAAATAATAAAACTTGTAATGTTCTTACTAAATCTGAAGAAAAGGAAGACATGTTAATCACTTTGATTTCAAAGATTGAATATCCTGAGTTGAAAGAAGAATATCTTAAAAAACTCAAGAAAACATTGATAAAAAGTACTAACAAATCTATTAACTCAAAAAATTCTCTTGATGAAACTTTGGAAAGGTTTTCTAAACAAAAATTCAAAGTTACAATCTCAGAGTTGCAGCATGAGATTAGTAATATCAAGAAAGAAATTGCTGACTTAAAAAATGATTTACATACTATTAAAACTGATAATAAGGATTTAAAACAACAACTTTTACTTCTAAATCTTAAAAATCATTTTCATGATAACAATACTGACAATGAAGAAGATAAGAGATCTAAGCAATCTGATGAAGCGGAATCTAGCAATAAAGCCATTTCTGATACAGTTAAGATTATTAGTCTTATTGACAAAGTTGTTTCCCTAAAATGGTATTCCAAAGTAAATATTATTGTTTCTCAAGATTATACTCTTAATGTTATTGCTATGATTGATTCTGGTTCTAATTTGAATTGCATCCAAGAAGGACTTACCTCTTGTAAATATTTTGAAAAATCCACTGAAAGGTTAAACTCTGCCAGTGGTAATCGTTTACATATTTAGTCTGAATTAAATAATGTTCATGTTTGCCAAAACAATGTCTATTTTCACATACCTGTTGTTCTTGTTAAAAATATGTCTGATAAAGCTATTCTTGGACTTCTCTTTATTGCTATGCTTTATCCTTTCTCTATTGATGAATCTGGTGTTTCAACTGTTAAAATGAGTGTCGATATTAAATTCCATTTTGCTTCCAAATTTGAAATTGATATTAGTAAATTAAATATAATCTCTGCCAAGACTAAACATTTAAACTTCTTAAAACAAGAAGTCAAATACAAAAAAATTGCTGAACAACTTTCTGATAAATTGTTACAATCAAATATTGCTGCTTTTAATACTTTGATTATTGATACTATTTGCTTTGAACTTCCCAATGCTTTTTGGCATAGAAAAAAACATATTGTTTCTCTGCCTTATGTTAAAGATTTTTCTGAAAATAAAATTCCTACTAAAGCCAAACTTATTCAAATGAATGTTGAAACTATAGAATTTTGACAAAAGAAATTACTGATTTACTTCCTAAAGGAAGTATATGCAAGAGCAAGTTTCCTTGGTCTGGTGCTACTTTTTATGTTATGAAAAATGCTGAACTAGAAAGAGGAACCCCTAGATTAGTCATAAATTACAAACCACTCAATGATGTGTTAGAATGGATTAGGTACCCCATTCCTACTAGGAAGGATCTTATTAGCCGCCTTAGTGAAGCTTTAGTTTTCTCTAAGTGTGATATGGAAATAGGATTTTGGCAGGTCCAAATAGCTAATAAGGATAGGTATAAGACTACTTTTACCACCCATTTTGGCCATTATGAATGGAATGTTATGCCCTTTGGCTTAAAGAATGCTCCAAGTGAAATACAGAATATTATGAATGATATCCTCAACCCTTTCAGTTATTCCACTATTGTTTGCATTGATGATGTTTTAGTATACTCCAAATTTATTGATGAACACTGGAAACATTTGAACTCGTTTCTAGATACTGTTAAACATAATGGACTTGTAGTTTCTACTAAAAAGATTAAACTTTTCCAGACCAAGATAAGATTCCTTGGTTTTGATATTTCTGAAGGACAAATATGTCCCATTGATAAAGCTATTCAATTTGTTGATAAATTCCCTGATGTTATCACTGATAAAACCCAACTCCATAGATTTTTGAGCTCATTAAATTACATTGCTGATTTCTATAAAGACTTGAGAAAACATTGCAAACCTATGTTTGATAGATTACAAAACAATCCTCCTCCCTGAACTGATATTCATACTTCACTTGTTAGAGAAATTAAGACTCATGTTAAAACTCTACCCTGCCTAGGTATTCCTTCTGACAATACTTTCAAAATGATTGAAAATGATGCCTCGGAAATTGGCTTTGGAGGTATTATGAAACAAATTGTTTCCCTAGGTTCTCCTAAACAAATTGTTCGATTCCATTCTGGATCCTAGAACAGTGCACAAGTTAATTATAGTACTATTAAAAAAGAAATCCTTTATGTTGTTCTATGCATTACTAAATTTCAATATAATTTGTTAAACCAAAAGTTTTTACTACGTATTGATTGTAAATATGCTAAGTACATTTTGAAAAATGATGTTCAAAACATTGCGTCAAAACAAATTATTGCCAGATGGCAAGCTATTTTAAGTATTTTTGATTTTGATATTGAATATATTAAAGGTGTCAACAATTCTATTCCAAACTTTCTCACTCGTGAATTTTTGCAGTGCCCCAATAGCAAGTAAAAAGGACAAGGAGAAGATTGACTCTAAGGCTTTGGCATTGAAACCATAATCTCCCCTATTGCCTCGGCTATTGCTGTTACTAACAAGTTCTCGGCTTTCTACCCTGAATCGCCTACTATGTACTCTAGTGTTCTTACCAATGTTTATGACCCTTTTGTTGTTTCTTCCCAAAAACCCATAGTTCCTTTTATTCAATATGATAAACCATCTGGTTATGTTGTTGTTCCTTATTCCCAACATCTGTTTCATATTGAAATAAATCGTCCGTGTATTAAATTTCCTACTCAACTTGCTCTCTCCTACTTCCCCTCTCTCTTCCACTGGATTCCTGAGCACCCCAAGAAAAATCTTTTATATTACACTAATATTTTGTTACAAACAAAATCTGTTAATTTCAAACCTATTTATTGCAAGATTGAACCCACAAAATTACTTTTCCACAGTGTTTACTTTGACAAAATCATTTCTAAACAAGATTGGGGAGATTATCCCTCTAAGCCAAAAGATCTACCTGGTTTTGACATTCCTTTTTGCTACTATGATTATGTAAAGGCTTCGTTTAAATTTATGCTTTTCCAGAATCCCAAATTTGACCATTCCTCGTTTATTAATTTTGATAGATAATTTGGAGGTATCCTCCCTCTTTGGTTCTCAAGATGGTGGATGAATTTTGAACTCATCCTAGATATCCTTCCTCTCAAACTTGTTGAAGCATTCAGTACTTTTAAGAATTCCTATAAAACCGATGATCATGGGGCAAAGTTTTCCCACATTCTTCATTTTGTCAAAAAATACAAAATCCCTTGGATCCTGAAATGGCAATATGTCATTAATGGTGATAAGCTGGAATGTCATTGGTATGTTAAATGGTGGGACAAATTCCCGCAGACTGATGTTATTGTTGATACCGTTTCAAAATTGGCCCAATTGCCAAAAGTCCAAGTTTCTCCTTCTAATATTGCTGCTAAACTAGTAACTCCTATTGTTTTCTTATCTCCTCCTGCTCCCAAGGAGATCACCGTTGCTACTTCCTCTGGTTCTTCGAAGAAAAAAATCTTCCAAGAAAAAGAAGGAAATATTGAAAGCCTTTTTGAAATCTCTAGATGATAGTTCTGACGAAGATGATGAAGAAGAATCTGAAGCATCTTCTAAAGCTACTACTGATCCCAAAAGAGAATGGTTTGGGAATTCTGGTTATAGCCTTGATGATTATTTCCCTGGACTTGAAGATTTGTAATAATATTGATGCTGCTTGCTGCTTTTACCTTCACTATTGAAGCCACTATTGTCTTTATTTTCTTGGATTGATGCTGCTATTGAAACCACTGATTGATTTACTTTTCATGATTGATGCTGCTGTTCACTATTGAAGCCTCCGATTAATTTACTTTTCACCGATTGAAGCCATTTTTGGTGCTACTTTCACTATTGATTATTTTGTCTACCGACACTACAATACTGCCATTATTGCTCTACTATGTTGCTATTATTGAAGATATTATTGTTGTTACTTTCACTATTGACTATTTTGTCTGCCGACAGCATAGTGCTACGAAGAATCTGCTTTCACTATTAAATTTTACTGATATAATTTTATTTCACCTATTGGAATTCGCCTATATAAGGATGAACTCCCTCATTGTTAAGGTAGATTAGCCAAACACTGAACTCATTATGCAACTACCTTGCTCTCTGTTTTTGTATACCTGCTTTGATCTTAGTTCCTTTCCTTGTGTTCCTTCCAATTATTACTTCTGTAAGTCTCCTCTTCTGAGTTATTAATAAATTTACAATTATTAAATCTTGTTGTTATTACTCCTTTATCCGCTCCGATTTCGCACTCATTATGCAACTACCTTGCATAATGGCAAGTGCTTACACCGCCTAATTATCCTATCCCCATACCCCTGCATAATATTTTCTGTCATTTTAATTATTGCGCTTCCACCCCCTCGCCTTATATATATATATATATATATATATATATATATAGACTCTACCGTCAATGGGCATAACCGAGCCGAACTTGGGCAAGCTTCCCATGTCCGAGCTCAGCTTGTTTATTTTTGTGTTTGTTTTAAGCTCGACACGAGCCTAAAAATGGTCTTGGAGCTCGGCTCGTCAAGGTTGGATCCCTGTTCGAGCTCGAGTATTTTGGTTGAGCTCAAGTATTTTGTTATTTACGCTTGCATTGTTATGGAATAAAAATCGATCAAGTAAATTATTCAAACCCTGCGTTTGTAAGAGTTGAGAGCAACTCTAATTGCTCATAAGAAGTTTATGGTTCCTTGAAAATCTTACTATAGGAGGTTTAGGATTCCTCGAAAATCCTACCATATCAATCTCTCTACTTAGTTCTCATCCCGTTAAGTAAGCACGTAACAAAGTGGTATGAAATCCATATGAGAAATGTTTTCAAATAAAATATTGGAGAACACTATATGGCCGATGACTACATAAAGATTTGGTGCAGTAAATTATTAAAATGACACTTGTAAGTAATTTAGATGGAAAATTAAAAACTGGTTCAAGGATTAAAAAAGATGAGCTCATGCCACATATCACAATTTTAGCCAACCTCTAATGGGGTTTTGGCTTATATATATATATAGACTCTAGCGTCAAGGGGCGTAAACGAGCCAAACTTGAGCGAGCTTCCCTTGTCCGAGCTCGGCTTGTTTATTTTTGTGTTTGCCTTGAGCTCGACACGATCCTAAAAATAGTGTTCGAGCTCGGCTCGTTAGGATTGGAGCCCTGTTCAAGGCTCAAGCTAGAGTATTTTGGTTGAGCTCAACTCGGCTCAAGCATTTTTAAAATCTTTTTTTTTTATTTTCAAGAAAAATATAAAAAGGAGAATAAATAAACTAAAATGATGGATTCTTCCCCAATGACGCCAACTCCTCATTCTCCTTCACAGACATTCAGACTTGGCAATGAAGACGAGAAGATCGACACCCATCACACAGTAAAGAGTGGTGTTTGGAGGAGTTTGGAAAGAGTGCTTGTTGTTGTGGTGGTAGTAGTTGTGGTAGAGATGAGGAGGGGTTGAGTTCGAGAAAACAAGGAAAAAATGAGGTGGTAGTAGTTGGAGAGTTGCAGAGATGGAAGAGAAAGAGAAGTAAGTAAAAAGGTGGAAAATGATAAGATGGAAAGAAATGCGCAAATTTTTAACGCATGGGAACTATCGAACGGCTGGAATTGAATGGTAAGGCGTGCGTGGGACAGCTGTAACCCACACTTGAAGATCCAACGGTTGGAATTTAAATAAAAAAGAATGGATGCTTGAGAATAAATGTGTGTCAATAAATTTTTCTTTGCCTTAATTGAATAGAAGTTGTCAACATTAGGCAGTGTAAAAAGCTCTCAACAGCACATTGGGCCGCATGTGTTGAAAGTTGTCCACTCATTTAAATTTTTTGAAGATCATTCTCCTACACACGCATCTACTGTAAGCTCAACGTCTAAGTATTTAAAAAATGATTCAAATCGTTGTTTAAAATTGGCCTTTTGATCTAACAATTGGAATTTAATTCATCACAACAGTTATATCACGTCCTACACACACATTTATTAGTGGGTAGCTATATCACGTGACACGTGAGGGATGAAGAAATGCTTGCTCATTGCCAAATCTTTAAGAGAGTTAGATTAGATGATCAGAACGAAATCCGACTATCCGATTTTAAAAATTAAAAAATAAATAAATAAAAAATAAAAAAGATCATGTAGCCAAATCGAAGTTCAACCATCTGACCCTCTGATATTTTAAAATAAATAAATTAGATGATCAGATCAAAATCTGACCGTTCGATCATTAGATCAGATGGTCATATCAAAATTTGACCGCCCGATCTTAAAAAAAAAAAAAAGATTGTTAGATCAAAATCTGACCGTCTCATCTTTAAATAAATAAATAAAATAGTCAGATTGAAATACGACTGTCTAATCTTTAAGAAATAAAAATATATACAACTAAATTAACTAATATAATTCTATTCAAAATTCATCCAACAATATTATGTAACACTCCCAACTAACTTTCATGCAAATAGATCATGCGATCTAATTATTCCTAAGTACTTAATGAAAATATTTATAACTTAAATGATATAACTTAATTTGGGACTAATATGATCATATAATCTTAGATCGTGTGATCCAACAATCTATAAGTATATTAGATTACATGATTATACTCATATAGTATAACGATTAAATTGCACACTGTTATATCTTATAATCAAATGATTCAAATGTCTAATGATTAAATGATCATATGGCACAATGTATCATATGATTATGAGGCTATAATATTATACTTATGATTTATGAATTATGAATCATGTCCAATGAGATTATCTATAATAAATAAGAAATGTGAATTATGATTCATGAATCATATTTATCCAAACTCTTAATGATCTAATAGTAATACTTGAATTATATGATCATATTATGATTATTATCTAAGTATTCTCATAATTCATATTATCTTAGATCATGTAAAATGTGATCTAATGATGTGATGCAGCGTAGACTTAGTGGGCTACAGCGAATAACAACATTAAGCAGCGGATAGATATTTCTACATCTTAATTCTATCAAAGGCTAAGAAATCTTCTTGAAAAGCTAAATACTCTCTAGGTTTTGAAGGAAAACAAAAAAGAAACTCAACTCTGAGTAATTTTTATTAAACAAACTCAATAATAATTTAAATTTAAGTTCTAGGGTCTAAAGAGCATGTATATATAGGCCCTAGACTTCTAATCCTAAATAAACACATAAATAATACAAAATTAAATGAAATTTAATTTAATTTCTAAGTTCTAAGTTCTAAGTTCCGTCTGGATGGCCACGTACATAAAACGTGAAAACCATGAAAAGCTACGGAGCTTGTCTGCAATCTCGTCCGGACGAGATTGCACACGAACATTTCTGCCCAACTTTCTAGTCTTCTATTCACAGCCCATTTTGACCTAGTAAACATCCGAATTAGCCAAAGCACGTGAAATATGACTTTGTAGATCTCTAAGTTAACTTTCCAACGCCATAAAGCTTGCTTCCATATGAGGTATGAAACTTTAGATATGAAATTTTTAGTAAAAGTCATTAGGTGCGAATTTTAATAAAACACGAAAATAACATAGGCGTGTGGATGGTCTCCGGACAAGGACTCTAGACAAGGCTCTCGGGTTTGCAACCATCCGGATGGGCTGCAGACGAGCTTGCTGATCTGCATCATTCTCCCCAGATTGGAGGGAATTTGACCTCGAATTCGGCCAGTTTTCCACGGTCTTTCATATGCCCCGTCAACTCATTTCATTCTCCTCTCCTCAAAATCACAACATGGACACACCCCATAATATACGTGATGGCCCTAATCATCAGCAGACTGCGACAATTATGTTGAAGGCCCCACACCTCACCTTGCCGTGTAGACTTGCAATGCTTTTCTCGTGCCTTGCCCTTCTTCATGCCATGAGAATTCCCAAAGTACTCACAAAGACCCCTTCACTCTTTGATAAAAAAGTGGTCTCCGCCCCATGGATCTCATCACAACTTTGGTTAGAAGTCTTTGACAAGATAGCATCTACTCTAAGGAAATCAACTTCCAAATCAAAGACTTCTATTTTAGGGCTTTCATCATGCACTTGATGTATAGAACTCACCTCTTCATCGGGATAGGTGTCATAGATTGGTGGTGATGCCAAATCTACCGAGCAATCTTCCTCAATAAATCCATCTTCTTCACCCACAACCGATTGATTCCTAATCTCCGCCGCCTTTCTAGGCACCTTCTTTTTGTCGATTTTTTCTATTTTCTCTGTTGCAAGGAACTCTTCGGATTGCAAGCAACCTTGGAATTCCGGTATATTGTGTTTGAACCCATTCACCCACCGATTGGCATGAGCATAAACAAGGTGTTGACGTCCGTGCGTTCAGCACTTCGCAAAAGGGTTTCCGGATCCATTCCCATTGTGACCACCCATGTTGGATAATCGGGTAGCGAGGGCTTCGATTTGATCCCTCATAGCCTTTACCAACGTTCAGCGATAGATTTGCCTTCCGCCTTCATGTGACACGGTCTTGGTTGGCGACGACAATCGTTAGGCCCACCACCCATGTGCCGCAAACAAATTGCCGATTGCTCCTTACATGCTGCCTCTGTGTGCACGCACACTTTGTTCATGTCTGCACAATGGTTGCCCTTTCCATTCATGGAAAGTACTTGGGCTTTGATACTAACTGATCCGGCCTAGACCTAGTGGGCTGCAGCGAATAACAACATTAAGCAGCAGATAGGTATTTCTAGATCTTGATTCTATCAAAGGATCTACGAAATCTTCTTGAAAAACTAAATAATCTCTAGGTTTTGAAGGAAAGCAAAGAAGAAACTCAACTTTGAGTAATTCTTATTAAACAAACTCAATAATAATCTAAATCTACGTTCTAGGGTCTATAGAGCATGTATATATAGGCCCTAGACTTCTAATCCTAAATAAACACATAAATAATATGAAATTAAATGAAATTGAAACTTTACGGTGTCCATCCAGACGGCACTTAAGTCCGTCCGGACGGCCACGTATGTAAAACGTGAAAACCATGAAAAGCTACAGAGCTCATCTGTAATCTCATCTGGACGTGGTTGTGGACGAGCCTCTCTGGTTGCTCCTCAGCTGCAATCTCGTCCGGATGAGATTGAACACGAACATTTCTGCCCAACTTTCTAGTCTTCTCTTTGCAGCCCGTTTTGACCTAGTAAACATCTGAATTAGTCAAACCTCGTGAAACATAATTTTGTAGATCCTTGAGTTAGTTTTCCAACGCCACAAAGTTTGCCTCCATTAGAAGTCTGAAACTCTAGATATAAACCTTTTAGTAAAAGTCATCAGGTGTGAATCTTAATAAAACATGAAAATAACATAGGCATCCGAACGATCTCCGGACAAGGACTCCAGGTGAGGCTCTTGGGTTTGCAACTGTCCGGACGGGCTGCAGACAAGCTTGCTGATCTGCATCATGATGTCTAAGTATCTAATGATAATACTTATATTATATAATCAATTGATCATATTCATATTACATATGGCTTATACCCTACGATTATATCATATGATATAATCATTATATGACACAATGTTATACCCTATGATCATATGTTAGATCATATGATCGCATGATTATGTGATACAAATTTCAATGTTAATTCATATGATCTAAATTGTAATGATACTTCCTAATTGTGATTGTAACAAGCAAATTTTTGAACTATAATTTGTGATAATTATGAATTATATTTATCCAAATTCTTAGATTCATATGATAATACTTAGACAATATGATCATATTATATTGATATTATGATTAAGTATATGAATCATTCCAATGATCCAAAGGTTGTATCTAAGTATAATTAAAAATGTTTAGATAGTTTAATATTAAGTAATACTTAATCATTGTATTAGTATGAATTTGTATACTTATAAGTTATATGACATTATGTGACTATAATTTGAATTTGTGCTTAATGTGTATATAATTATGATATAGTGGTCCCTAAGAGGTAGCTCAATCAGCTACTGGCTGAGATCACGTCTAATGAAGCGGAGATCACTAATTCGAATCTCCCTTCCCCTCTTATGCTGACATGTCAATATATATATATACCACGAGGGAACATATCTACTAATGGCTCTGAAGAGTCCCCTCTTGGTATCAGAGCCATTAGTAGATCTGTTCATCTAGATATCAGTTCATATATTTGTTAATTCCAAAAAATAGAATTGTCAAACAAGTATATTTTCAGATGTTATCTTTAGCAAAATCTTTGGGTTCTACTGGATGTACGCTTTGTGCCATCAATGTGCCATCAACGCAGTTAGGATAGGTAGGCTTGTAAGTCGAGAGGACACATAGTAGGACACACAAATAGCTATTCCAGAACACTTAAAGACCAGTTAAACTAAAGCATTCGGAAGTAGAAAGTCTACAATTTTGTTGTCTTGTTCTTAACATATATTTTGAATGATGTCTAGGTTGTTTAGATCCACTTCTTCTGTGAGCTTTAGATCTAGTTTACCTTCTTTACTTGATATAGTTAATGAAGAAGAATATGGCTGAAAAGCCATAATCCAGTAAAAACAAAAATAAAACACCTTCCATCAAGTCACAACCAAGTCACCATATAGTTCTGAGCCCAGGCAACGTAAATCCCTAGGACACATGTTCACCTATTAACATGTTAAACAAGTTTCAGGTTCTTGGTTCCCCAAGACCTACTTTTTCATCCACTTTAGCATCCCCAAGTCATCCGGACCCTTACCAGTTGGTAGAATGTCCTACAGCGACCGTTATCTCTACCCAACAGAACTCTTCAAAACTCATACAGCAGCAAAAATTCTATACAACCAGCCAATTACCCATACCAATAGATCTAGGTTTGTCCAAAAAACCTATATAGCTAACCTGTTTTTTGTAGAACATGACCAGTATCATCTCAAGAATCCTTTGGATCTTGTAAAGAATTATTTCCCTCATAAATGGAATTTCATTCCATTTCACCCATCTAAATCCATCAATTTCTACAGAGACATTTTACTCCAAATAGCATCAATTACCAAAGACTCTGTCCCAGACAAATTTGATCCAGAACAGAAAAGAATAATCTTTGATAAAATGTATATCACAAAGATCATTTCAGCAAAAAAATGGGGTCACCCAACTAATCTCAAAGTCTTGCAGGGCCACCAAGTTCAATACAACTACTATGATTACAATGAAGCATGGTCAAAAGTACTTCTTTATCAAAACAATAATAACAATCATTCTAGGTATCTTTGTTTTGATAACAACTCCAGCAGTCAACCCCTTATTTGGTTCAACAGATGGTGGCAAAGTCATGGGATTATTCCTGAGATTTTACTCCCAGAACTTGCAGATGTATTATAGCAATTCTCTACAGCCTACAGAGTTAATGAAGCAGAAAGTCAATTTCCTTCCTTGCTCCATATGGCAAAGAAATATAAAATCCCATGGCTTTTCAAATGGGATTATGCCGTTGATCAAGGAATTTGCAGAAGAAATAGATATGTCCGCTGGTGGGACAAATTCAACATTCAGAAAATACTTTCATCAATACAGAGAGAATTCCCTTTCCTTCACGACTCAAAGCCAATTCCTGGCAAGCAAATCACATCTACAGACAGAAATTGCAGCAGCCATGGCCCAGGTCCAATGTAAAGAAAACCTCAAAGACCCTTGTAGAAGCCTTCTTGATGAGAATCAACAAGCACCATTAAATGATCCATTGCATATTCCAGTTGGGCCTATTACTAGTGCAAGATCCAAGAAGATCAAAAAAGCACTTAATGGGCTGATTCAAGAGATTTGGGCTGATTCTAAAATGGGGCATTCCAAGCCTGGCCCAAAGGGAGATTAAGGCGTAATAAATTTGATCCAAGCTATTAATGGAGCTGATTGCGCATAGTTTCCTTAGCAATGGCATGGATTAATGGTTCATTATGGCTGATTGACTTTCCAATTACATACCAATTAATTGGATGATTGGCTTGCCAAATTACATGCCGATTAATTGGTTGATTGACTTACCTATTTCAAGACCTTCCTTAGGCGTAATTTAATTGCCAATCTCAGTCTATTTTTGGCATGGAGGAGCTGCTGATTTCAGACCAAATCAACCTTAATTTTAGGCTTTTATTAGTTAGTCTTTTTTTTTTTACTTTATTTACTTTCCAATGTTGGAACCAATTTAATTTCATTTCCATAGCAAGCAGGTAGTCATATTTTCAGCCATACTTTATAATTAGCATGCACTCATTGTAATGGACATCATGAATGAAAATTAGAAAAAAGTGAGGTTTGCTTCCTCTATTGGTTCTTCAAAGAACTTTTGAACTTATCAAGGATTCTTTCTTGTGACGTTCAAACTTTATACCTTCGGTTCATGATTCAATTATAATCATTGGGTCGAGGGTTGTTACTTTATACCTTTGATTCGCGTTTCATTTATAAACGTTGGGTCAAGGTTTTCTATCAAAAATCTGAATTTTAGCTTTCTTGGGTCCGTATTCCAATATTGGTTGTTGGGTCTCAAAAGCGCGTCGATTGAGATTCGCATCATTTGGTGTTAGAGCACAGGCTCTAAAATCAGGTTTACAATCCTTTTTTTTTTTTTTTAATCTTTTGTTTATTGTTATCATCCTATCTTGTTCCGTTTGTATTCATTATTCCTTCTTATTGTTTTACATCGTGCACTAAGTTAAAATCGTGCATCAAGTTCAAAAAGAAAAAAAAAAAAGAAAAAAAAAAAGGAGATGTCAAAAAAAAACAATTGTTTGTTTGTTTTCTTTCTTATGTTCTCTTCTTTTGATTTGTTATTTCTATAATATTTTCCTGTTCGTTTGTTTTCTTTCTTCTTTCTTTTGTCCTCTTCCTTTCATTCATTGTTTCTATAATATTTTCCTGCCGTTGGTATTGGTTTAAATACTACAAGTTGAATTTCTTGATCAAGTTTATTAGTTTAATAAAGAACTGAAAAGGGGACGCTACGAGTGGAAAAAGGCAAGAGAGTGTGAGACTAATATAAAAAAACAAATCCAATTTAAGAGCGAAACACGAGTG
The DNA here is from genome assembly GCF_965113065.1 of Corylus avellana. Lineage (NCBI taxonomy): Eukaryota > Viridiplantae > Streptophyta > Magnoliopsida > Fagales > Betulaceae > Corylus > Corylus avellana. The sequence continues at coordinate 11,254,885 of NC_142499.1, read as the reverse complement.
TGAGTGACATAATTTGAGTGCAAACACATGAGGTACTGCTGTGAGGAATTATTTCTAACATTTCTCTATAGTTTCAAGCTATGCCTTCCAAGGGCGACGCATCAAGCAAAGAAGAGGGGAGGAGTCGTTCTTCTTGTTGCAGGCTATGCAACAACAATTTGAATGCATGAATGTGGTGTTTAATGAGATTCGGGATCGGATGGATAGTCAAGATGTCGTTATTGCTACTTGGCGTGAGGGGCGTCCTCAAAGAGTCCCTAATGCTAGAAGGCTAGAAAGACGTGCGCACATGGATAAATCTGATGACGACCACGAGGATGAGTTCAAAGATGAAGGGGATCAAGCTTCATTGAACGGTGAGGGCAGGTTCGTGCCAAGGGGAGAAAGGAGTGGTAGAGGTTTCCGAAGAGATCCAAGATGGCAAAATGGGACTGACAGAAACCTAGGAAACATCAAAATGAAGATACCATCTTTCCAAGGGAAAAACGATCCTGAAGCATACTTGGAATGGGAGAAGAAGGTGGAGTTGATTTTTGAGTGCCACAACTACTCCGAGTAGAAAAAGGTAAAACTCGCTGTCATTGAGTTTACTGACTATGCTATTATTTGGTGGGATCAACTTGTGATGAACATAAGGAGAAACCATGAGAGGCCTATTCAGACTTAGAAGGAAATGAAGGCCATCATGAGGAGGCGGTTTGTCCCTAGTCACTACTAT